>NC_069502.1:17894050-18196550 GCF_027579735.1 Bombina bombina | reverse complement strand
CACTCCGGTCCAATCATCTAGTTTTGCGTTGTATTTAATGTCAGAACTTAGTACTATCATCATCTTGGTCCGCCCCTCCACGTTCACATCCAATCACATATTTTCTCCTAATCAATCAATAGTTAATATGTCAGAGCATAAGGTTGATCTGACAATTCGTTAGCCGTAATGAGCTTTGAGAGTGGGTATTTTCACATTGACGGACTTTGAGTAACGGGCTTTGAGACTTAGTACTATCATCACCTTGGTCCGCCCCTTCACATTCTATCACATAATTTCTCCCAA
This sequence comes from Bombina bombina, assembly GCF_027579735.1. Classification (NCBI taxonomy): domain Eukaryota; kingdom Metazoa; phylum Chordata; class Amphibia; order Anura; family Bombinatoridae; genus Bombina; species Bombina bombina. Next base: position 18,196,265 of record NC_069502.1, on the reverse strand, counting down.
CCAATCAATAGTTAATACGTCAGAGCATAGGGCTGATCTGACAATTCGTTAGCCGCAATGGGCTTTGAGAGTGGGTATTTTCACACTGACGGGCTCTGAGTAACGGGCTTTGAGAGTGTGTTTTTTAATATATGCGATTAACATCAATATGCCCTTATGGGCTGGCAATGGACACTCCGATCCAACTATTTAGCTTTGTGCCGTAGTAAAAGTAATTATATAGTTAGATTATCACTCTGGTCTGCCTCCTCACGCCGACGCTCATTCACACAATTTTCGTTATCCAATCAATGGCTTACACATCAGAACATTAGGCTCACTAGACAGCTGTCAGCCGCAACGGACTTTGAGAGTGTTGTTTTATTCACGTATATAGAAATAATATCCTCGGTTCTCCCTTAGCAAAGTTAATCAAGCTTAGGAGAAGTATGCAGATCACCAAATCACTCATAACCCTCAGTTCCCACTTTGAAACGCCAAACATTAGGCGCCAAATAAATAATAGATTTGTTTTGCTATTGTTTAGTGCAAAGACATGCGCACTCTAACACTTAACATGCCAACCTATTTGTTACTTTGTAACAGTTACATTGCACCAACATCTCAAGTGTGGAGGACATTTTAATGGTAACTTAATGGGATATTAAGAACTTATAAAGGTATGTGAATCTGCTTTAGTTTTTATCAAATAAATATTGTGAGTGTTATATTGTTTAGGATGCCCATGCTTGGGTTGTTGGCTTATTAAATGTGATTGATCATCACTGGTGCTATAAAAATTGTATTTACTATGAACATATGTTTGCTTAATCCCATTAACATGAATTTGTTCTAAATTATTTTATGCAATCCTGATATATTGTTATTTAGTGAAATACATGGATTTTCTACATTCAGTATATGTGGAACCTTATGAACAATCTGCTGATGAATTGTATACCAATTTTTAATGTATTAATGGAATTCTAACATATGACAGATTAGTCATCTTGTTAATTACAATTTGATTGGCTTACTATGGACCAATGGTATCCTAGGCCCCTCCTATTACCAGGTGATAATGATTAAGATTATTATTAAGATGTAGGGTATATATATATAGCAAGTTTTCCTCAATGTTGTATGAAGCCTGATGAAACAGCTTGTTGCTGAGAAACGCGTCGCTCTGTTTTTATTATTTTAATAAAATAATTTTTATATTTGAACACTTGCTATTATTTGCTACTATCTTCTCACCCTTCTGGCTGAGAGGGAAACATTCTTGGATAATCCTGATTGCTGCTGGATCCTGGTTCTGCCCTGATTACCAGTCTCCCTGGATGTTCCACCTGTGTCCAGTTGGCCTGTGATCAAGTCTGGTGGGTGACTATATTGATCCCACCTTGCCTCTATAGCATCAAAGGAGATGCTACAACTATTGTGAGTACCACTCCTCTATCTTGCAATTGATTTATCCGTGTATAAGCAATACTAGGCCATATAGGCACCTTTGTTTCCTTTTATCTCTCTGATACAGACATCATATCATTGCCGGCTGTTGGTCTTCTGGGTGACTGTTATAGATCCCAGACTGCTCCCTTAGCACTGATTGAGGTGCTTCCACAAATGTGAGTTCAATCCCTCATATATATAGTTGATTTTGGACCAAACAATATTGGGCCATGTGGCGCATCTGTCTTTTCTTGTCTTTTGTAGATCAACTATGCTGCATTCACCGGCACCAATACGCTCGCCTAATATTGCAGCTGCGGACCTGAATACGATCTCCATATTTATTAAAAAATTCATCAAAAAGACACGCACCAAGTACGGGGCAATGAGCATCGGACTGTTGTAAACTAACAGTCATCGATCTAGCGTCTATTCGGCTTTTTACCAACTTTATTTATACCCTGCCACTATACTAAAAACATAATTTATGCTTACCTGATAAATTTATTTCTCTTGTGGTGTATCCAGTCCACGGATCATCCATTACTTGTGGGATATTCTCCTTCCCAACAGGAAGCTGCAAGAGGATCACCCAAAGCAGAGCTGTCTATATAGCTCCTCCCCTAACTGCCACTACCAGTCATTCAACCGAAGACAAGCAAGAGAAATGAGAAACTATAGGGTGCAGTGGTGACTGTAGTTTAAAAATAAGAAACAACTACCTTAAAATGACAGGGCGGGCCGTGGACTGGATACACCACAAGAGAAATAAATTTATCAGGTAAGCATAAATTATGTTTTCTCTTGTAAGGTGTATCCAGTCCACGGATCATCCATTACTTGTGGGATACCAATACCAAAGCTATAGGACACGGATGAAGGGAGGGACAAGGCAGGCGCTTAAACAGAAGGCACCACTGCCTGCAAGACCGTTCTCCCAAAAATAGCCTCAGAAGAAGCAAAAGTATCAAATTTATAGAACTTTGAAAAAGTATGAAGCGAAGACCAAGTCGCCGCCTTACAAATCTGTTCAACAGAAGCCTCATTTTTAAAAGCCCATGTGGAAGCTACCGCTCTAGTAGAATGAGCTGTAATCCTTTCAGGAGGCTGCTGGCCAGCAGTCTCATAAGCTAAGCGTATTATACTCCTTAGCCAAAAAGAAAGAGGTTGCCGAAGCCTTTTGGCCTCTCCTCTGTCCAGAGTAGACAACAAACAATGCAGATGTTTGACGAAAATCTTTAGTAGCTTGTAAATAAAACTTTAAAGCACGAACCACATCAAGATTGTGTAAAAGACATTCCTTCTTTGAAGAAGGATTAGGACACAGTGACGGTACAACAATCTCCTGATTGATATTTTTATTAGATACCACCTTAGGTAAAAAAACAGGTTTGGTACCCTTGAAGAACCTTAAGAACTAAATTTAAACTCCAAGGCGGAGCAACAGGTTTAAACACAGGCTTGATTCTGACTAAAGCCTGACAAAACACCTGCGCGTCTGGAACCTCAGCCAGACGTTTGTGCAAAAGAATAGACAGAGCAGAAATCTGTCCTTTTAAGGAACTAGCTGACAAACCCTTCTCCAATCCTTCTTGGAGAAAAGATAATATCCTAGGAATCCTGACCGTACTCCATGAGTAACTCTTGGATTCACACCAATGAAGATATTTACACCATATCTTATGATAGATTTTCCTGGTGACAGGCTTTCGCGCCTGTATTAAGGTATCAATGACCGACTCAGAGAAACCACGCTTTGATAAAATCAAGCGTTCAATCTCCAAGCAGTCAGCCGCAGAGAAATTAGATTTGGATGGTTGAAAGGACCCTGAAGTAGAAGGTCCTGCCTCAGAGGCAGCGTCCATGGTGGAAAGGATGGCATGTCCACCAGATCTGCATATCAAGTCCTGTGTGGCCACGCAGGTGCTATAAAAATTACAGATGCTCTCTCCTGTTTGATCTTGGTAATCAGACGAGGGAGCAGAGGAAACGGTGGAAACACATAAGCCAGGTTGAAGGACCAAGGCGCTGCTAAAGCATCTATCAGCGCTGCCTTGGGATCCCTGGACCTGGATCCATAACAAGGAAGCTTGGCGTTCTGGCGAGACGCCATGAGATCCAGTTCTGGTTTGCCCCAACGTTGAATCAACTGTGCAAACACCTCCTGATGGAGCTCCCACTCCCACGGATGAAAAGTCTGACTACTTAGAAAATCTGCCTCCCAGTTCTCTACTCCTGGGATATGGATAGCTGATAGATGGCAAGAGTGAATCTCTGCCCATTGAATTATCTTTGAAACCTCCAACATCGCTAGGGAACTCCTTGTTCCCCCTTGATGGTTGATGTAAGCTACAGTCGTGATGTTGTCCGACTGAAATCTGATGAACCTCACTGCCGCAAGCTGAGGCCAAGCCTGAAGAGCATTGAATATCGCTCTTAGTTTCAGAATGTTTATTGGAAGGAGTGCCTCCTCCTGAGTCCACAACCCCTGAGCCTTCAGAGAGTTCCAGACTGCACCCCAGCCCAGAAGGCTGGCATCTGTTGTTACTATTGTCCAATCTGGCCTGCGGAAGGTCATACCTTTGGACAGATGGACCCGAGAGAGCCACCAGAGAAGAGAATCCCTGGTCTCTTGATCCAGATTTAGTATAGGGGACAAATCTGTGTAATCCCCATTCCACTGACTGAGCATGCAGAGTTGCAGCGGTCTGAGATGTAGGCGGGCAAATGGAACTATGTCCATTGCCGCTACCATTAAACCGATTACTTCCATACACTGAGCCACCGAAGGGCGAGAAGTATAATAAAGAACACGGCAGGAATTTAGAAGTTTTGACAACCTGTCCTCTGTCAGGTAAATCCTAATTTCTACAGAATCTATAAGAGTTCCCAGGAAGGAAACTCTTGTGAGAGGGGATAGAGAACTCTTCGTTCACTTTCCACCCATGAGACCTCAGGAATGCCAGGACAATGTCCGTATGGGACTTGGCAATTTGGAAATTCGACGCCTGTATCAGAATGTCGTCTAAGTAAGGGGCTACTGCTATGCCCCGCGGCCTTAGGACCGCCAGAAGTGACCCCAGAACCTTTGTAAAGATTCTTGGTGCCGTAGCTAACCCAAAGGGAAGAGCCACAAACTGGTAATGCCTGTCTAGGAAGGCGAACCTGAGAAACCGATGATGATCTTTGTGTATCGGAATGTGAAGATAAGCATCCTTTAAGTCCATGGTAGTCATGTATTGACCCTCCTGGATCATAGGTAGGATGGTTCGAATAGTCTCCATCTTGAAAGATGGGACCCTGAGAAATTTGTTTAGGATCTTGAGATCTAAGATTGGTCTGAAGGTTCCCTCTTTCTTGGGAACCACAAAGAGATTTGAATAGAAGCCTTGCCCCTGTTCCTCCTTTGGAACTGGGTGGATCACTCCCATAACTAGGAGGTCTTGAACACAATGTAAGAATGCCTCTCTCTTTATCTGGTCTGCAGATAATTGTGAGAGGTGAAATCTTCCTTTTGGGGAAGAAGCTTTGAAGTCCAGAAGATATCCCTGGGACACAATTTCCAACGCCCAGGGATCCTGGACATCTCTTGCCCAAGCCTGGGCGAAGAGAGAAAGTCTGCCCCCTACTAGATCCGTTAACGGATCGGGGGCTGATCTTTCATGCTGTTTTAGAGGCAGCAGCAGGCTTCTTGGCCTGCTTACCTTTGTTCCAGGCCTGGTTAGGTCTCCAGACCGGCTTGGACTGGGCAAAATTTCCCTCTTGTTTTGCATTAGAGGGAGTTGATGCCGCGCTCATCTTAAAGTTTCGAAAGGCACGAAAATTAGTTTGTTTGGTCCTTAAAGGGACAATATGCACTCATATTTTCTATCCTTAATTCTATTTATCTAGTTAAGTTCAGTGACTGTACTGCTCGTGACATTTTGAAACCTAAAGGAAAAAGTCGATATTAGCGTGTGAACATTGTTCAGTTTGTTATACTTACCAAGCCTTGGCTATTTTTCCGAATACGTTCGGCCGCTTCAGGTATGTGCGCTCCTGTGAGTAATGTTTGTACAGCGCATGCGTGCCATTATCTGTGATGTCACTTTCTCTTCAGCATGGGATCGCGCTCTGCTGTGCAGTCTTCCGCGATCCCATGCTTCTCATTGGTGGTGACGTCAGTTCTATTGTGAGGAGCGTAATGAAATTCTCCTCACAGTCGAACTGTAAGCAGAATAACTTTTTATGGTCGGATTTGACAGCTGCATGAAGAGGACCTTGACTGAGCATATCGTAAGGATTTTTATTCTGTATCAAGAAGACCTTGCTTGGATTAGTAAAAACTGTGAGTAATTAATTAATAACTATGTTTGAATACCCTCAATTTTTATAACTAAATGAAGGTGGAATCTATATGTATTTAATCAATTTGCATAACTAAATTAAGGTTGAATCTAGATGTATTTAATTTTTTATTAAAAACTAATGAATTTTGGAGTTTGGTATTTAGAAGAGTACAAAATAAAAGTTGGAGACATAAATAATTGTAAAATTGTAAAAATAATTGTAAAGTGTAGAAAAACAAAACAAAAAACAGCACAATGGGTGTATTAGCTGTATTAAATGTCTCCAGTACTGGGGGGCAATAAGACAGTAACAGATGCTGCTGCATAGAAGGGAAACTGCTCTGGGTGCAGATAAATCTTTTATTTCACATGTACAGTGTCTATGAAGCGGGTCACATGCACTTGTGCTTATTCTTTTTAAAACGTGCATCCCTTATTTATGTATTACTAACATTACAGATGGGTGAGAATTTGCTGTAAAAAGTTATCCCTGCAAAAAGTTACAAAACATATAAGAATACCAAAATGTCAGATCAGAAGCTATGCAGAGAACCATTGGAAGTCTCTGTACAATGTCCTATGTCTAATGCCATTATTATTTAGCCCAAACTTCACACCTTTTATAAATAGGGTTTACATCCAAAAATCACAAAAGTAATATACAGAAGATTAGATATATAGCAAAAACAACCACATTACATTTTTTTAATTATTACAACTCTCATACTTCCACATAAGTAGTAACAAATGTGTGTAGAATGATCAACAAAACTAAAGATGTGGTTACAAAGATGCTTGCAAACATGCAGATATTTTTGAGATATTGGCAATTGCAGAAATTATTTGGCTGAATTAGGGATTTATAGAGCATTCGTTAAAGAAAAAGTTATATTAAAATCCCTAATCATACAGAAGGCCATTTCCAAATTTGTATTTTCGAAATGTCAAATAAAAATAATTACATTTTTATTATTGCACTACTGCCTGCATAAAACTATTTTTAACTACAGCAAAGAGATTAAACATATAGCTAAAGTTATTTCCCAAGCAGCAATGAACTACTGGGAACTAGCCAAATGCATCTGAGGAGCCAATGACAAGAGACAACATGTGTATAGCTACCAATCACTAGCTTTCTCAGTGGTGCACTAAGTGTTAAAGACAATGAAAAAATTATATAGAAATATGAAGCTATAGTATTGAAGTAATAGATGAGCGATGTGTGATAGAGAAGTAGTACTATTTCCAAACCACAGAGGATTCACCCTGGGGTCCGCAGCCATTACTCTCTTCCCCTCAGATTAACTGCACCTTTATTATTACAGCATATGAGAATATTACAGCATATTACATATGAGATATTACAGCATATGAGATATTACAGCATATTACATATGAGATATTACAGCATATTACATATGAGATATTACAGCATATTACATATGAGATATTACAGCATATTACATATGAGATATTACAGCATATGAGATATTACAGCATATTACATATGAGAATATTACAGCATATGAGAATATTACAGCATATTACATATGAGATATTACAGCATATGAGATATTACAGCATATTACATATGAGATATTACAGCATATTACATATGAGATATTACAGCATATTACATATGAGATATTACAGCATATGAGATATTACAGCATATTACATATGAGAATATTACAGCATATGAGAATATTACAGCATATTACATATGAGATATTACAGCATATGAGATATTACAGCATATTACATATGAGATATTACAGCATATTACATATGAGATATTACAGCATATTACATATGAGATATTACAGCATATGAGATATTACAGCATATTACATATGAGATATTACAGCATATGAGATATTACAGCATATTACATATGAGATATTACAGCATATTACATATGAGATATTACAGCATATGAGATATTACAGCATATTACATATGAGATATTACAGCATATTACATATGAGATATTACAGCATATTACATATGAGATATTACAGCATATGAGATATTACAGCATATTACATATGAGAATATTACAGCATATGAGAATATTACAGCATATTACATATGAGATATTACAGCATATGAGATATTACAGCATATTACATATGAGATATTACAGCATATTACATATGAGATATTACAGCATATTACATATGAGATATTACAGCATATGAGATATTACAGCATATTACATATGAGATATTACAGCATATGAGATATTACAGCATATTACATATGAGATATTACAGCATATGAGATATTACAGCATATTACATATGAGATATTACAGCATATGAGAATATTACAGCATATTACATATGAGATATTACAGCATATGAGATATTACAGCATATTACATATGAGATATTACAGCATATGAGATATTACAGCATATTACATATGAGATATTACAGCATATGAGATATTACAGCATATTACATATGAGATATTACAGCATATGAGATATTACAGCATATTACATATGAGATATTACAGCATATGAGATATTACAGCATATTACATATGAGATATTACAGCATATGAGAATATTACAGCATATTACATATGAGATATTACAGCATATTACATATGAGATATTACAGCATATTACATATGAGATATTACAGCATATGAGATATTACAGCATATTACATATGAGATATTACAGCATATGAGATATTACAGCATATTACATATGAGATATTACAGCATATGAGAATATTACAGCATATTACATATGAGATATTACAGCATATGAGATATTACAGCATATTACATATGAGATATTACAGCATATGAGATATTACAGCATATTACATATGAGATATTACAGCATATTACATATGAGATATTACAGCATATTACATATGAGATATTACAGCATATGAGATATTACAGCATATTACATATGAGATATTACAGCATATGAGATATTACAGCATATTACATATGAGATATTACAGCATATTACATATGAGATATTACAGCATATTACATATGAGATATTACAGCATATTACATATGAGATATTACAGCATATGAGATATTACAGCATATTACATATGAGATATTACAGCATATGAGATATTACAGCATATTACATATGAGATATTACAGCATATGAGAATATTACAGCATATTACATATGAGATATTACAGCATATGAGATATTACAGCATATTACATATGAGATATTACAGCATATGAGAATATTACAGCATATTACATATGAGATATTACAGCATATGAGATATTACAGCATATTACATATGAGATATTACAGCATATGAGATATTACAGCATATTACATATGAGAATATTACAGCATATTACATATGAGATATTACAGCATATTACATATGAGATATTACAGCATATGAGATATTACAGCATATTACATATGAGATATTACAGCATATTACATATGAGATATTACAGCATATTACATATGAGATATTACAGCATATTACATATGAGATATTACAGCATATGAGATATTACAGCATATTACATATGAGATATTACAGCATATGAGAATATTACAGCATATTACATATGAGATATTACAGCATATGAGATATTACAGCATATTACATATGAGATATTACAGCATATTACATATGAGATATTACAGCATATTACATATGAGATATTACAGCATATTACATATGAGATATTACAGCATATGAGAATATTACAGCATATTACATATGAGATATTACAGCATATGAGAATATTACAGCATATTACATATGAGATATTACAGCATATTACATATGAGATATTACAGCATATTACATATGAGATATTACAGCATATTACATATGAGATATTACAGCATATTACATATGAGATATTACAGCATATGAGATATTACAGCATATTACATATGAGATATTACAGCATATTACATATGAGATATTACAGCATATGAGAATATTACAGCATATTACATATGAGATATTACAGCATATGAGAATATTACAGCATATTACATATGAGATATTACAGCATATGAGAATCATCACTGCTGAATAAAGAATTCCATGTATGTGATATACTCAATTGGATTTGGTATTCAAGGTTTAGACATGTCTGTTAGGCTTTAGAGAAAAAGCTATAGATTTGTAATAGAATTAGGTGAGTAATCCAATTTCTTTTGTTCGTTCCATCACCCGATTTTTTCACATTTCTGTCACAGGTATTACCTACATAAAGGGACAATAGAACCACAGAAGATATAAAAAAAGATTATAACAAATGGCTCTTTGGCTATATAGGTGATGGAAAACACAAAGTGACTTCAATTATTCTAGACTACATTGTTTAACCAATTGTGTCAAAGGGCAGTCAGACATGTCTAATCAATAAACTAATAAAAAGCAAAATATGGCACAATACAAATGTATTCTATATATATTTATGTATGTATTGAAGATTTTTTTTTATTAATTTAATTTATAATTATTTTTATACTAATATCTTTGTTAAATATTGTTTTACAGTACGTCCAAGAACAGAATTTCTTTGCAACGTGATTATTACTTCATTGCAGATTAACAACAAGTCATCAATATACAGTAAGTGTATAATATCTCATATTTTTAACACTGTGAAGCTGTATATATATTTTCTGGTCTCTATAAAAATCCTGTGAGTGCCCTCCTACATTCTGACATATTTTTATATATATATATATATATATATATATATATATATATATACACACATACAGAGAGAAGTGCACTCACAGGAACGAAAAACTGGCTTAATACTATTGTTAGCCAGTTCTATGGCGATGTACCACCTGGGTGCAACTTTTTGCTAAAGTCGAACTTTCCTGTAGTATATCAGTCTGATCCTGCCTATTACAGTCAGTCCAGTGCCGGAATACCAGGCAATTCCTCTGCGAACAAGGAACACAGCAACCCCAGACGATCGTTTCGGCCTTCATTGGGGGATCAGACTGATATACTACAGGAAAGTTCCACTTTCCTAAACAGTTGCACCCAGGTGGTACATCGCCATAGAACTGGCTAACAATGGTATTGAGACAGTTGTTCATTCCTGTGAGTGCACTTCTCTCTGTATGTATATATATATGCGAATGTAGGAGGGCACTCACAGGATTTTTATAGAGACAAAATAGTATATCTTTATGTCAACTTTTTGACCCATTGATACTACAGGAAAGTTCTCTGTGAAAAGCATAAGGACTGAATGGCCTACTTCAGGATACCAGTAAAGTAACACACACCTAACCAACTTTATTACTCCCCTCTTTCCCCTGAAATAAAAACACAACGCCAAGTTGGGAGGAAGACCCGCAGGTCGCATTTATTCAAACAGCTAGTGCGCATGCTTGCACTAGCAGGTTACTTAGTAACCAACAGCATATGTAAATATGCCGGCGCGCATGAGTCCCTATCCATAACTCCTACTTTGGGAGGTAGTGGCCTAAATAATAATTCGGGATATGGCGAGGTCCCCCGGATGACTCCGCCCCATCAGGTGTTATCCAAGAGGGTTAGGATGATTTTATCCGGTCTGCCTTCTTGCGAGGAAAAGGCACCCTAGGCCCGGCCCTAGTGACGTCGCCTTTCCTCCAGCCTGACCAATCACTCCACCCCAAGGCTACAAATTTAGGCCACTACCTCTCGCCGCTAGAGCAACTATAACTCCCACCCTTAAGGGGCCCAGCTCTTGACGGCCGAACGAGCCGACTAAGAGGCTGGTGGAGGTCCAAACTTACAAACATGGGCTTACCTAAGGCTAGCTCAACTAAACCTACCCCTGCCGTGTTAACTAATGCCGAACTTCAGCCGCAACTCATGCCGCCTGCTAATTCTCTCGCAAATAGGGAAGGGGGGGTGGGCAGCTCCAACTTCTATCAGAAAACTGGAGGAAAGAGGCAGAATCTTCCAGAACATCAGTTCTTAAACCCTGAGGTGAGTCACTCCCCTTAAGCTGCAACATTGTTGCAACTCCATCTTTCTCTTTACATTCCTATCCTTGCCAGACCACAGCCCTTAATACGCTCCATTCCCACTAGGGGTCACTACACTATCATAAGGACTGAATGGCCTACTTCAGGATACCAGTAAAGTAACACACACCTAACCAACTTTATTACTCCCCTCTTTCCCCTGAAATAAAAACACAACGCCAAGTTGGAAAGGAAGACCCGCAGGTCGCATTTATTCAAACAGCTAGTGCGCATGCTCGCACTAGCAGGTTACTTAGTAACCAACAGCATATGTAAATATGCCGGCGCTCATGAGTCCCTATCCATAACTCCTACTTTGGGAGGTAGCGGCCTAAATAATAATTCGGGATATGGCGAAGTCCCCCGGATGATTCCGCCCCATCAGGTGTTATCCAAGAGGGTTAGGATGATTTTATCCGGTCTGCCTTCTTGCAAGGAAAAGGCACCCTAGGCCTGGCCCTAGTGATGTCACCTTTCCTCCAGCCTGACCAATCACTCCACCCCATGGCTACAAATTTAGGCCACTACCTCTCGCCACCCTATCAACAAGAGACTCTTGCCGCCACACCTGGCACAGCTTAAAGCTGCGCTCCCAACACCTCTCTCAAATTACCTAAAAATAGGTCCAGACCCACATTAGAGAGATGCACTCCGTCAGGGCGATACAACGCCCTCTGGTCAGCCGTCAGATTTGGGTGCTTCACCACAAAACCTTGCGACCCGCAAACCGTCTTCCCCACTTCTCTATTCATCTTTTTTCTGATCCTATATCCAGCACCCGACGAACCTAGGTGCCTCCAGTGTAGTCTGGCCACCATATTGGACCAACCTACACGGACCCCAGGGGACCAGACACGCAACCATGCAATATCTGACCGCATGATTTTGATGAGATCCAACACCGGCATTTCACCAACATCATTCCCCCCTAAGTGCAACACAATTATCTGGGGTCTACCCCAGCGTCGCTGCGCGTCCTGCAAAAGCGATGGAAGCTCGCGCCAGTGCATGGCTCTCTTGCCTAACCACCTAAGAGACGCCCTGGCAGTGGAAAACCCCAGTTGTTGCCCCCCAACTGAAGCGGCAGCCCGAATGGCCGCCCAATGGACATAAGAATGTCCCATGATCCAAACACGAACAGCAGCTGCAGAACCTGAAACAAACAATAAACACTAAACTTACGCCGCAGCAGAAGCCCACAACAAACACTAACCTGCTAGCCCGAAACCGCCCCGTCTTAGCAACTACTGCTGTAATGGCCTAACGTACAGCCTATATCTATTGGAGCGCCACCGACCTAGCCTTTTAATGTCAGCTGCCGACTGCCCCTCTGTCGCTGCGGACGTAGCCGCGCCAATCCTAAAGGAATGCGTCCCTATACTATTTGGCTCTATGCCTACACTGCCTGCCACTGCCTTCAATACCTTTTTAAACTGGTAGACCAACAGCGATGACTCGTCTTCATGCACCAAAAACTGCGAGCCGCCCGCAGGGCGCACGCTTAAGAACTCGGACAACACCCTTACTGGACAGGCTACATTACCACCTTTCCCAGCCAACGTCATCCAAGCACCCTTACCCTCCTGATCCGTTTTAGACTGGGGAACAAACAGCAGGACTGCCGACTCGTACACCTTAACGTGCTGAAGCCGCCAAACGCGCCTGCACAGCCGCCTTGCGCAACCCCTGCCTTTTGAGTGCTGCTAGCCATTCCAGCAACATTACCTGAGACCCTTCCCGTACTGAAACCCGCCGGTTCCCGCAGAATTCATCCCAGGCTCTCCAGTATGACACGTAAGCCGCCCAAGTTGCCGGGGCTAGTGCTGCCCCCACTAATGACAAAATGGTTCTCCCAGATCCGCCAGCTGCCAGAGAGAAGGGGGGCAAATCAGCCCAACTGCTGCCGCTTCTGGCACTAGCTTCCTAAACTGATCCCACTGGAAGCGTGACAAAGCATCAACCACCACATTATCCACTCCCGGCACGTGCCGTGCCGAGAACTGGATATTGCTGCGTAGGCAACGCAATACCAAAACTCGCAGATACCGCACCACCATTGGGGATGCCGCCGACAGGTTATTTACGGCATGCACCACACTCTGGTTGTCAGTCCAAAACGTAACTATCCTATCCTTGAAGCGATCTGCCCATATTTCCACCGCCACCACGATAGGAAACAACTCAAGCAACGTTAAATTGCGCGTAAAACCCTTCTCGTGCCACTCCAATTTCCAAGGCCCCGCGCACCACTCACCCTTTAAAGAAGGCTCCAAATCCAGATGCCCCAGCCGCGTCCGTAAAGAGCTTCAGCTCTTGACTGGTGACCCACTGCTTAGGCCACAACCGGACCCCGTTGAAGTCTGTCAGGAATCTATCCCAAACCTGCAGATCTTCCACAATATCTCTGGAAACCCGGACTTTACCAGTCTTGGTTGGCCCTATGCAAGCCTCCATTTGCCTGTTGAATACCCTACCCATAGGTATGACCCTACAGGCGAAGTTCAACATTCCCAGTAAGGACTGCAGCTCTCTCATGTGCAACCATTCTCCCGCAGCGGCCAACCTAACCGCTTCCAGGAGCTTAATGACTTTATCTTGGCAAGCAACACAGCTCTGCTTCCGTGTCAATTTCTATGCCAAGATATGTCAAGCACGTACACGGCCCCTACGTCTTATCCTCAGCAAGTGGGAGCCCAAATTTTGCCATCAGGACACGCATAACTACCATCAGTCTGGCACAACTCCCCGAGCCCGGTGACCCCACCAGGAGGAAATCGTCCAGTGCGGTGGTCAAACAATGCGCATGACAGAGAACATCCCATGGGCAGACATCTGTCCACGAAATATTCCCCTTGCAGTTTGCACCCCATCAACCGAAAGGACGTGGGGTGCAGTGGCAGCAGCCGAAATGCAGACTCCATGTCGACTTTCGCCAATTCAGCCCCCTTTCCTGCCCGCAAAACCACCTCCAGTGCCCGGTCAAACGACTGGTAGTGCACTGAAGCAAGTCCAGGATCAATGGCATCATTAACCGATGCCCCCGCTGGGTAGGAGAGGTGCTGAATAAGCTGGAACTTGCCTGGCTCTTTCTTGGGCACCACCCCCAATGGAGACACTACCAAATCCTCGATTGGTAACTCCGCAAAGGGGCCTACCATTCTCCCGAGCCGCACCTCCTTCAGAAGCTTCTCCCTCACCACATCAGGGAACTCCCTAACCGACTTCAAATTGCGGTGAGTCACCGACCCCCTCACGTAAGTCGTGATGGGAATCCGAAACCCCTCCCGCAACCCCACCATCAGCACCCCTGCTGCATGTCGTTCAGGGTATAGCTGCAACCAAAGCTCAAGAACGTCCACCCTCAGCGGGGTGGGCGCTCTTTATCCCCAGCTCCTCCCTTAGCCTGCCCTCTGTCTGCCCCAAGGTCCCGCCGTTTACACTCACAACCTGGGTGACCCCCACCGCAGAACTTGCAGACGTGACGAAAGGAGCACACCGTGCCCCTGTCGCACTGCCGGTCCTGAAACTTCCAACACTCGCACCCCTTGCGCCGAACCTTCCCAAAGGACCTTTGCCCTCCTGCCGGTGAGCCAGGGGGGGAGGCAGACCTCTCCGCCCCCAGTCTCGCCCACAAGTGCATAACGGTGGTACCAAAATTTAAAAGGGGTTTGCCCACCATTTTCCAACGATACTCATCATCGTAGTCGCGCCACGCCCCTTCCTTATACCTCCAACAGATCCAGTCAATAGTATCCATATACTTGATGACTGCCTGCATCTGACCAGGGTGTTTCTCTAAGTAGCAAGCCCCCAGAATTCGGAAACAGCGATGCCATTCCAAATATGTATCCGGGCGCTTAAACTTCTTAGGGCCAGAACCATCCTTACTTCTCTCCTTCTGTCTCTGGGCTTCGACCGACAGTTCAAACACATTAACAAATTTGCCTGCCTGTATTCGCTGCACAGTTTTAGCTTTCAGACGCCCATAGAGACAGTGTACCTGACACGCAGAAGTATCCCCATACAGCGCCGCCTTCCACCCAGCGCTGCCCAAAGGGATGCCGACTTGCTCCCCCGATGGCACTAGGGAGGTCACTTGCTCCCCCTGCCCTGTCGCCCCCGCCTGCCTCACTGCCTGCGTACCCTGGCTAGTCGCTATCCTATTCAGCAGCCTGAACATCCTACGCTTGTCCTTTCCCTCCAACTCCAAAGACTGATCACTATCTGACCCTGCATCTGAGGATCTATCAGACCCACCACCCCCAAGTGTGAGTGCGGTTATCTAACCTGTTCCAGAAGTCCCAGCTGCTCCGCCCGACGGGGCCGCTCCGCCAGTCGACGTAGAGGGTACCGCCTCAGACATCCCGGCTGCTTCTCTATTCGCCTGGGCCAGTGAAAGGGACCTGGCTGTTCTGGAATCCTCCACTCGACAGCTTGCCACTGGAACCTGCAAAACAGCTGAAATGTCGGGAGTACCAGGGCCTTGGAAAACAGCCCCACCTGCATTCATACCTCCAGTCACTTGCATACCCCCACCTGCTGCCTGCCCTCCTAGCGTACTCCACGCATTCAAAAGCGGCTGCAATAACTGCAGCAGCACTGGTGGAATAACTTGTTGCCCAGCTGGCTGCACCATCTGCTCCTGTGGATCCCCAGGCTGTCCTGGAGGCCCCACAATCACACCTCCACCGGACCCCACAGGGACCCAAGGATTCACACTGGGACCTCACACACCTTGCCCTCTGCCCTCCAAGAAAGCTCCCTCCTGACTGCTTCCTCCAGGCACCGGTCTAACCTGACTTGCGCTAAACAATTGTCCCTGCTGTTGAGAGCCCTGTACACTTTGCTCCCTAACATCACGCCTCACATCCATCTGCACAGCACACACAGGCCCCCTGTGCAATTGCCCCTGCTGATGTGTGCCGCTGAGCCCCCCACCAATAGGCATCTCACTCGCTTGCGCCACACTTCCAGGCACACCCCTCGCTGGACCCTGCTGCTGGACCCTGGGCCCATCATACCCTGGAGCTGACCACATGCCCCCAACACCTCCGGCAGGGCCGGTCCTCGGCCCCGGTACCCCCAACTTACCTGCTCGGGTACCGCGTGAGGACCCGCTCCTGCCCACTGCTTGCTTCCCCCTGCGACCGCGATCACTTGCGCGGCCTCGCATGGGGGTTTTCGGGTCTGTCTGCTGCACCGGAAGTGCGTCACCGGAAGGGGCGGGGCTATGACGCGCAATGCTCGCGCGCGTAGAAACCAGGAGGCCCCCACCCGAAGCCACCTCGTATGGGCTACTACTGGCGAGAGGCCTACCCAGCTCCAGCTGCCCAGCCAGGCCCGAAGGCCCGACCGAACCGCCGCCACGCTCCTGAACCAGGGCCGGGTAAGCACCGGCACTAGGCCGACCCTGCCCTGCACCAGAGCCTCCACTAGCCCCTGCCTGACCACCGGAGGCCGCTCCCGAGCTAGGCCCAGGCCCAATAGGCCCTGACCCACAAGGGACATGCACCCTGGAACCTACCGCTACACGAGTCCCAAAAGAGGGCCCAGCCCCAGGCCCCACAGGCCAGGAGCTAGGCCCAGGGCATACCTGAACACCAGGCCCAAACGAGAGCCCAGCCCCAGGCGTCACAGGCCCAGAACTAGGACCGGAGCCCACACTGACCCCAAAAGAGGGCCGAACCCCAGGCCAAGAACCAGGCCCGGGGCCTACTACTACCCCAGGCCCACAAACAGGCCCGGGGCCTGCAGAACCCCCAGGCGTGGCTGCCGCCACCAAGGCCTGCAACAGGGACATGACCCCTGCAGCAGCCTCCACTGGCAGAGCCTGTATGCTCGCCATTGAGGACAACAGAGAGGCCTCAAGCCCTGCACCACTAGGCCCAGGGCCTGAGGCCTGCTCAAACTCCCTTTCCTCCTGCAAACACACTGCCTCCCCCACTTCAGTCTCACCACCACTCAACTCCCCACCCTCATACAAGTATGGAGAGCCTGGGGGAGCCAGAGAGGGGGCCCTAGAACCTTGCCCACGTGGTATCATATCCTCCTGTGAGGGAGGGGGATTCTCCACAGTACTAACTCTTTTCTCCTTTGCAGGAGCCCTACTACCACCTGGGGACCCATCCCTGAACCTTTTTGGGGGAACAGATACTCGCCTGGCACGGTCCATAACGACAGCAACTCAAACAGTTCCAACTTCTATCAGAAAACCGGAGGAAAGAGGCAGAATCTTCCAGAACATCAGTTCTTAAACCCTGAGGTGAGTCACTCCCCTTAAGCTGCAACATTGTTGCAACTCCATCTTTCTCTTTACATTCCTATCCTTGCCAGACCACAGCCCTTAATACGCTCCATTCCCACTAGGGGTCACTACACTATCATTACTGGTGTAAAAGAAGCTGCTCCCAGGTGGTAAATCGCCAAAGAACAGGCTAACAATAGTATTGAGCCAGTTGTTCGTTCCTGTGAGTGTGCTTCTCTCTCTGTGTGTGAGTGTGTGTATATGTATATATATATATATATATATATATACCGTTTTGATTATGTTTTTAACATCACTGCATAAACACATACTCAAACCGGTACTTGGGAACTAATACAGATCCAAATTTTTCTGTTAAACCCTGCAGAGAGTTTACACAGATAAACAAAACATTACCCTTCAACCACTAAAAATGATCAAGGTACACAAATACCGCAATCCCTGGCCAGGCCTTTGTAAAGATCTGATTATGTAAACATGCAGATATTTTTGAGATATTGGCAATTGCAGAAATTATTTGGCTGAATTAGGGATTTATAGAGCATTCGTTAAAGAAAAAGTTATATTAAAATCCCTAATCATACAGCAGGCCATTTCCAAATTTTTATTTTCGAAATGTCAAATAAAAAAAAATAAAAAAAATATTGCACTACTGCCTGCATAAAACTATTTTTAACTACAGCAAAGAGATTAAACATATAGCTAAAGTTATTTCCCAAGCAGCAATGAACTACTGGGAACTAGCCAAATGCATCTGATGAGCCAATGACAAGAGACAACATGTGTATAGCCACCAATCACTAGCTTTCTCAGTGTTAAAGACCATGAAAAAATGATATAGAAATATGAAGCTATAGTATTGAAGTAATAGATGAGCGATGTGTGATAGAGAAGTAGTACTATTTCCAAACCACAGAGGATTCACCCTGGGGTCCGCAGCCATTACTCTCTTCCCCTCAGATTAACTGCACCTTTATTATTACAGCATATGAGAATATTACAGCATATTACATATGAGATATTACAGCATATTACATATGAGATATTACAGCATATTACATATGAGAATATTACAGCATATTACATATGAGATATTACAGCATATGAGAATATTACAGCATATTACATATGAGATATTACAGCATATTACATATGAGATATTACAGCATATTACATATGAGATATTACAGCATATTACATATGAGATATTACAGCATATTACATATGAGATATTACAGCATATTACATATGAGATATTACAGCATATTACATATGAGATATTACAGCATATGAGATATTACAGCATATTACATATGAGATATTACAGCATATTACATATGAGATATTACAGCATATGAGATATTACAGCATATTACATATGAGATATTACAGCATATTACATATGAGATATTACAGCATATGAGATATTACAGCATATTACATATGAGATATTACAGCATATGAGATATTACAGCATATTACATATGAGATATTACAGCATATGAGATATTACAGCATATTACATATGAGATATTACAGCATATGAGATATTACAGCATATTACATATGAGATATTACAGCATATTACATATGAGATATTACAGCATATGAGATATTACAGCATATTACATATGAGATATTACAGCATATTACATATGAGATATTACAGCATATGAGATATTACAGCATATTACATATGAGATATTACAGCATATGAGATATTACAGCATATTACATATGAGATATTACAGCATATGAGAATATTACAGCATATTACATATGAGATATTACAGCATATTACATATGAGATATTACAGCATATTACATATGAGATATTACAGCATATGAGATATTACAGCATATTACATATGAGATATTACAGCATATGAGAATATTACAGCATATTACATATGAGATATTACAGCATATTACATATGAGATATTACAGCATATTACATATGAGATATTACAGCATATGAGATATTACAGCATATTACATATGAGATATTACAGCATATTACATATGAGATATTACAGCATATGAGAATCATCACTGCTGAATAAAGCATTCCATGTATGTGATATACTCAATTGGATTTGGTATTCAAGGTTTAGACATGTCTGTTAGGCTTTAGAGAAAAAGCTATAGATTTGTAATAGAATTAGGTGAGTAATCCAATTTCTTTTGTTCGTTCCATCACCCGATTTTTTCACATTTCTGTCACAGGTATTACCTACATAAAGGGACAATAGAACCACAGAAGATATAAAAAAAGATTATGACAAATGGCTCTTTGGCTATATAGGTGATGGAAAACACAAAGTGACTTCAATTATTCTAGACTACATTGTTTAACCAATTGTGTCAAAGGGCAGTCAGACATGTCTAATCAATAAACTAATAAAAAGCAAAATATGGCACAATACAAATGTATTCTATATATATTTATGTATGTATTGAAGATTTTTTTTTATTAATTTAATTTATAATTATTTTTATACTAATATCTTTGTTAAATATTGTTTTACAGTACGTCCAAGAACAGAATTTCTTTGCAACATGATTTTTACTTCATTGCAGATTAACAACAAGTCATCAATATACAGTAAGTGTATAATATCTCATATTTTTAACACTGTGAAGCTGTACAGGGAGTGCAGAATTATTAGGCAAATGAGTATTTTGACCACATCATCCTCTTTATGCATGTTGTCTTACTCCAAGCTGTATAGGCTCGAAAGCCTACTACCAATTAAGCATATTAGGTGATGTGCATCTCTGTAATGAGAAGGGGTGTGGTCTAATGACATCAACACCCTATATCAGGTGTGCATAATTATTAGGCAACTTCCTTTCCTTTGGCAAAATGGGTCAAAAGAAGGACTTGACAGGCTCAGAAAAGTCAAAAATAGTGAGATATCTTGCAGAGGGATGCAGCACTCTTAAAATTGCAAAGCTTCTGAAGCGTGATCATCGAACAATCAAGCGTTTCATTCAAAATAGTCAACAGGGTCGCAAGAAGCGTGTGGAAAAACCAAGGCGCAAAATAACTGCCCATGAACTGAGAAAAGTCAAGCGTGCAGCTGCCAAGATGCCACTTGCCACCAGTTTGGCCATATTTCAGAGCTGCAACATCACTGGAGTGCCCAAAAGTACAAGGTGTGCAATACTCAGAGACATGGCCAAGGTAAGAAAGGCTGAAAGACGACCACCACTGAACAAGACACACAAGCTGAAACGTCAAGACTGGGCCAAGAAATATCTCAAGATTGATTTTTCTAAGGTTTTATGGACTGATGAAATGAGAGTGAGTCTTGATGGGCCAGATGGATGGGCCCGTGGCTGGATTGGTAAAGGGCAGAGAGCTCCAGTCCGACTCAGACGCCAGCAAGGTGGAGGTGGAGTACTGGTTTGGGCTGGTATCATCAAAGAAGAGCTTGTGGGGCCTTTTCGGGTTGAGGATGGAGTCAAGCTCAACTCCCAGTCCTACTGCCAGTTTCTGGAAGACACCTTCTTCAAGCAGTGGTACAGGAAGAAGTCTGCATCCTTCAAGAAAAACATGATTTTCATGCAGGACAATGCTCCATCACACGCGTCCAAGTACTCCACAGCGTGGCTGGCAAGAAAGGGTATAAAAGAAGAAAATCCAATGACATGGCCTCCTTGTTCACCTGATCTGAACCCCATTGAGAACCTGTGGTCCATCATCAAATGTGAGATTTACAAGGAGGGAAAACAGTACACCTCTCTGAACAGTGTCTGGGAGGCTGTGGTTGCTGCTGCACGCAATGTTGATGGTGAACAGATCAAAACAGTGACAGAATCCATGGATGGCAGGCTTTTGAGTGTCCTTGCAAAGAAAGGTGGCTATATTGGTCACTGATTTGTTTTTGTTTTGTTTTTGAATGTCAGAAATGTATATTTGTGAATGTTGAGATGTTATATTGGTTTCACTGGTAAAAATAAATAATTGAAATGGGTATATATTTGTTTTTTGTTAAGTTGCCTAATAATTATGCACAGTAATAGTCACCTGCAGACACAGATATCCCCTTAAAATAGCTATAACTAAAAACAAACTAAAAACTACTTCCAAAACTATTCAGCTTTGATATTAATGAGTTTTTTGGGTTCATTGAGAACATGGTTGTTGTTCAATAATAAAATTAATCCTCAAAAATACAACTTGCCTAATAATTCTGCACTCCCTGTATATATATTATTTGGTCTCTATAAAAATCCTGTGAGTGCCCTCCTACAGTCTGACATATTTATATATATATATATATATATATATATATATATATATATATATATATATATACACATACACATACAGAGAGAAGTGCACTCACAGGAATGAACAACTGGCTCAATACTATTGTTAGCCAGTTCTATGGCGATGTACCACCTGGGTGCAACTTTTTGGGAAAGTGGAACTTTCCTGTAGTATATCAGTCTGATCCTGCCTATTACGGTCAGTCCAGTACCGGAATACCAGGCAATTCCTCTGCTAACAAGGAACACAGCAACCCCAGACGATCGTTTCGGCCTTCATTGGGGGATCAGACTGATATACTACAGGAAAGTTCCACTTTCCTAAACAGTTGCACCCAGGTGGTAAATCGCCATAGAACAGGCTAACAATGGTATTGAGCCAGTCATTCACTCACACTCACTCACTCTCTCATTCACTCTCTATCACTCAATCTCTATCACTCAAAGGTGTTGAATGTGGGTTGTTTCAGCTTTCACAGGGTATCCCAGTCTCAGTCTACCAAATTAAAAAAATGCAAAGTATTATCTTACTATTAATTTCTAATTTGGTATGAAATTATTATCTTTATTGTAATGTCAATTAGACACATTTTTTTAAATATTGGTTTATGCTGTAAATTCAATTAACATATATATGTTATATTTACATTTTTATTATATAACATGTTATATTGTATTTGTTTAAAGATGCCACATTGTTTTGTAATTGGTTGCCCTACAAAACAAAGGAAGGGGAAAAAAACAGGAGAGATCTCTCTGCATTGCTTCCCTACAGTATCAGACAGAATAAGGGCATGGATACAGAGTGCAGGGCAAGCTGTGGAGGACATGGATCTCCTTGTTGAAAGAGTAATTGCAACAAAAAGAAACGCTATATTCAGGATGTGTTCTAGGCATTTCAAGGAAACGGATTATGAAACGATTGGAGTAAGAAAATACCTGAAAAAGGACTCCATACCTACAATGTTTCTAAATCGTTCAACCAATCCAGACTTCTCAAATATAAAAGAAACACAATGACCATCAACTGCTACTTCTCCACCCAAAAAAAAAAGAATCTATTTACACAAAACTAGACACACTACTACACATGGACTGATTAAATCGCGGTCTATAGGAACATGGACCGGTCCTATTTCTGAGCTTTATGAAGAGCTATCACTGGAATTACAAATACCAATTAACTGTAATCCACCAACAACAGAGACCAATTTTGAAATTATGATCAATACTCCCATTAAAGACAAAGATACTCATCCAACGTTAACTAGTACACCTCAAAATAGTGTACCTCTCATTTCAACATTGCCTAGCCCGATTTCAAGACAAAGTAAACATGATTTGGAATTAGCGAGTAATCGGAATGTTTCTGGTATTTCAATGATTCAAGATAAAACTACGGAAACCATGGTTGCTGACATACAAGATAATACTTATGATCCACTAGAGTCATCTTCGTCCACAGCCGATGTCACCATGGAATCTACAGATGGCAGGGAAGATCTTGTGCATGAATGAAAATTTATTGTTTTTGAATCTTGCCTAGATGATTTGCTTCGAAAGTTTACCTGCAATCATCATGGAGGCTGCCAAGATCCAGTGATACAGATGGATAAAAAAATTCTCGGTTGCCAACTCATGGTTTACGGAGAATGTCTTAGTGGACACCGTACAAAACTGTGGCAGAGTCAGCCAATGATTGGTCGCGTACCAGTTGGAAATGCAATAGCAAGTGCTGCGATTCTATTCACTGGTAATAACTACAATAAAATAAAGGATTTCTGTAAGCTATTGGGTGTCCCCTTCATTAATGCCAGCACTTTTTACAAATACCAAAGAACAGCTTTTAAGGATGTACCAATATGTCTGATAGGTGACGGTCAATGTGACAGTCCTGGATTCAGTGCTAAATATTGCACTTACACTTTGATGGAGGACACCACTAAAAGAATAGTTGATTTTACAACTGTACAGGTTTCAGAGACAACATCCTCTGTGGCTATGGAAGGGATGGCATTTCTCAGAACTTTGGATAAAGTTATTAAAGATGGTTTGCAAGTGATGTATGTTGCAACCGATCGACATGTTTCAATACGTAAAATATTAAGAGAAGAATACTCACTTATAACACATCAGTTTGATTTATGGCATTATGCAAAGAGCTTGCGTAAGAAACTTGTGGCTCTATCAAATTTAAAGTGCAACAAAACACTGAATCACTGGACTAACTCGATCATAAACCATCTGTGGTACTCCAGTGCTTTTTGCAAAGGTGATGTAGAACTGTTGACAGAACAATGGAAATCCATATTGTTTCATATTATTTCTGCCTGTTAACATGATGCAATCACAGAAGAGAAATCAAAGACTTATCCTTGGATAAAAATTAATTCAGAGACAATGATGCAGTTTTCTGACTTCGTAGTGGACAAAACCCTCCTAAAAGACTTATTTCACTTGAAGGAATTTTGTCATACCGGAATACTTGAGGTGTTCCATAGTATGGCCTTAAAATACAGACCCAAAAGAGTCCACTTTAAAATGGATGCCATGGACGCACAAACCAAATTGGCCATACTTGCACATAATGCTAATGTACAAAGAGTACAAGCAGTGATTCGAAGGCAAACACGAAGAAGTGGACCAAAGGGAGAACTGCGGCACAAACCTTTTTTTTCAAAAATGAAAAAAAAAATGGAAAATGAAAGTTATATTTGAAAACTTGTGCCATGAACATGTCTTTGAAATGGTGGATGTCGTTCTCAAGCAAATTACTGGAGAAATAAAACATGAATGGCATTCACGTAATACAACTATGCCAAATATCATAGCAAAATTGGAAAGACCTTCGACTTCTTCACTAGTTGATGGTCATCGATCAAGAATGAATCCTTGTCAAATTGCTTTTGATTTTGCCAAAAATTTAATGTACTGTACATACTCATTACACTTTGCAGGCACCGATAGATGTATTATGTATGTATTTAGTTTGCCAAATGTTAATTGTTTTGTTGTTATAAAATGTTGAATGACCTTTTATTGTTGTCATAATTTTTGTACAATATAGGCTGCATCATTTCAATACGTTTACTAATAATAAAATTAATGAGCCTTTTATTGCTTTCACTTCGCTTATTGCTGTTTGCTGTTAAATTTCGATCTTTCGCATAACACTGCCAGCCTGTGATATACCTTTAAGGTATATCCCGCCTTTAACAGGTTACTCCCTATTTATAGAGCATTTGGGTCAGGCATTCCTTGTCTGGAAATTGCTGTTACTAGAGTGATTCTGTTTTTCTCTAGTTAATTTTGCTATTTGACTTAACTCTCGTAATATATTCTCATTATTGAACTGTTACTTACTCCTGGTATTCATTATCTCTTATCATTTGTTATAACAAACTTTTCATCTTGCAACCTGTCTGTTCTTATGGACTTAACTTGTTTTTTGGATCACGAAGCCGCCGGAACTACTTACCGCAATCCGGAAGCCGCACTCACACTGAAGACGCCGACCGGACCGGTCGTCAGGTACAAGTTCTCTCCGCTCAAAAACGCTGCATATAAAAGTATCCTAATTCCATGTTACTTACCTAAGGAATCAAATCATCATCTCAAAGTTTGCCTATACCTGATGAAAGGATATGTGAATGGACTTGTATATATTTTAAGGTTGTATGTGTGAGTGCGTGAAAAGGATTCATAATTAACAGAAGTTATTTCTCGTCTGAAGTTAACTCATTAATCACCTGTGTGATCATATCTCATTCTGATCTGTTCTTTATCATTACTTGTATTGTTGATGTACTTATACAATCTAATCTGAAAAGACAATTCAGATTTAGAATCTGCGCTTAAATCTATAACAGTAATTCTCACTACTGACTAGTCAGGTTATTAAGACCATATTGCTTGACTATATTCAGGAAAAGAGAAACAAACTTAATATTTTCACTGCAACAATATCTGCAACAGCAGATCATCACAAAATTTCCAGACCACAGTGAATTAAGTTGTATACTGTTATAGATTTTCATACAATGGATCCAACTGAAATAAAAAATCAGTTTACTAATATCCAACAAAAATTAGATTATCTTGCAAGAGGGTTAACTGAGGTTCAAGCAGAAAATGCAGCACTAAAAACTATAGTCAAAGACTATGTAACTGCTAAACCTGACATACCAGAACCCCACATACAATACCCTCAAACTTTTACAGGCAAGAGACATGAATTCAGAGATTTTAAAAATGCTTGCCATCATCTATTCTCATTAAGACCACGTACCTACCATACTGACCGCATCAAAGTTTGCACCACTATTTCTTTTTTACAAGGTGAACCTAGAACGTGGGCAAACAGATATTATGAGAACAATGATCCCATATTGGATTCATTACAAGAGTTTTTCCAAGCCATGTCTAACTTATATGTAGATACTGACACACAGATAATAGCTGAATCCAAGTTACGCTCACTTAAACAAGGGAAGCGTACAGTGGAGGAATATACTACTGACTTCCAAATGTGGGCAGTAGATTCTCAATGGAACCAGGTTAGCCTTAAAAATCAGTATAGGCTCGGTCTTTCTGAAACATTAAAAGATGAGCTTTCACGTCAGGAGTTGCCAGATACTTTACCAGCTCTAATAAAATTAAGTACATCTATTGATAGAAGGCTTAGAGAAAGGCGTGCTGAAAGGGTCTCATATGACTCATCAACAAGGCGAACCATCACTTATAATTCAACTTCAGAAAAACCACAATTATATTCAACACCTATGGAAATTGGAGCGATTAAAGGACCTCTCACTCATGAAGAAAAGATAAGGAGGAGGATAGAAAAATTGTGTTTATACTGTGCAAACAAAGAGCACTCTGTATCTGAGTGTCCAATACTTCAGAAACAAAAGAAGGGTAAGCATAAAGACCCAAATCACATTTGTCATATCTTGGATGCTAAACAATTGACATTAACTCTCTCTTTACAGTGGGATCAGGAAAATATCCTAACCAGGGCGTTGATTGATTCCGGGGCATCAGGAAGTTATATTGATTCTATGTTTGTTGAAAAAAATAAAATACCCTTAGTGTGCAAGCAAACACCTGTGTATGTTAAGTCTATTGATGGAACTTTGATTAAAAAAGGTCCTATTACACATCATACTGTACCTTTACTAGTTAAATCTAATACAGGTCACACAGAATACATAAAATTTGATGTAATACCTATTGCATTACATAACTTAATCTTAGGGTATACATGGTTACAACTACATAATCCGGTAATCAACTGGAAACACTCAGAACTTACACTAACCTCTTCCTATTGCAATAAAACTTGTTACCCTCATACTGTTATAGCTTCACTTGAAGAAGGAATACCAGGTTTGTATCAGGATTTGGCAGAGGTTTTCAATCTAAAGGAAGCAGAAAATTTGCCCCCACATAGGAGTTTTGATTGTCCTATAGACCTTGTTCCAGGGTCACAGATACCACATGGGAAAATTTATCCACTATCACAAGAAGAACTAAAATTCCTGAGGACATATTTGGATGAGAATTTAAGAAAGGGATTCATTTCTCATTCAACTTCCCCAGCAGCAGCAGGCATGTTTCTAGTTAAAAATAAAGATAAATCGTTAAGACCTATAATTGACTACAGGGCTCTTAATGCCATTACAATAAAAAACAGATATCCTTTACCATTGATTCCAGAGCTCATAGAGCGACTGAAAGGAGCAAACATTTACACCAAGCTAGATCTGAAAGGTGCGTATAACCTTATTAGGATCAAAAAAGGGGATGAGTGGAAGACTGCATTTAGGACCAGATACGGTTTATACCAATACAATGTTATGCCATTTGGGTTAACCAACGCCCCAGCGACCTTTCAGCATTTCATTAATGAAATATTCTATGATTTACTGGATGTTTGTGTCATCGTATATTTAGATGATATACTTATTTACTCAAAGAATCCACAAGAACATGAAAAACATGTTCGATGGGTTTTAACAAGATTAAAAGAACATAAATTATACGCAAAGCAAGAAAAATGTCTTTTTCATGTGAAGAAGATAAAGTTCCTAGGTTATATCATAACACCCAACAGGATTCAAATGGACCCCGAAAAAGTATCCGCTATATTGCAATGGCCTATACCAAAATCAATACGAGCTTTGCAAAGATTTATCGGATTCGCGAATTACTATAGAAAATGTATTGATAATTTTTCTAACATCGTTAAACCTTTGACTGAACTAACCAGTAAGAAACAAAAGGTATAAATGGACAGAACAGGCACAGATAGCTTTTGATTCCTTAAAAGAAAAATTTTCTAAAGCTCCACTGCTCCACATACCAGATAACAATCTTCAATATGTACTTGAAGTAGACGCTTCCAGTTCTGGAATTGGAGCCATCCTTTCACAATACAATAAGGAACAGACAGAGATGAACCCAGTTGGTTACTACTCCAGAAGGTTTTCTCCTGCCGAAATTAACTATAGCATAGGAGATAAGGAGTTATTAGCCATAAAAACTTCTCTTGAACAATGGAGGCATTTATTAGAAGGAACTGAGAAACCATTCAAAGTGTTCACAGATCACAAGAATTTAGAATACTTAAAGAAAAGCAAAACCCTGTCTGCTCGACAAGTAAGATGGTCTTTATTTTTGGACAGATTCAATTTTATAATTACTTACAAACCTGGACACTCGAACGTAAAGGCAGACGCTCTATCTAGAATACAAGAAGAATCACATCATGATGCAATAGTTCCAATTATACCAGCTGAAAGATTCATTGGAATACTAACTCCTCTGGAGAAAGAAATAATAAAAGGTAATACAGAAAGAGGATGATTATCCTAAGAATTGTATTAAAAACCCAGAAACAGGTCTTTATTATCACAAAGACAAGTTATATGTTCCGGAAGTAATGAGAACCCATATATTAAAAAACACTCACGACGAACCCTTATCTGGACATACAGGCATACAAAAAACAATAGAAAAAACAAGAAGAAGTTTCTGGTGGCCACAAATGGATCAAGACATCCAACAATATGTTACTTCATGCGATACTTGCGCTAGAAATAAAATTGATCACAGGGGACCAATTGGATTGTTAAACCCACTGCCAGTTCCTGATAGGCCTTGGTCCACAATTTCAATGGATTTCATTGTAGACTTACCTTTATCACACCGATATAATACAATATTAGTAGTGATAGATCACTTAACTAAAATGGGACATTTTATACCATTGAAAAGTTTACCTAACGCTTACATCACTGCCAATGTTTTTCTAAACCATATTGTAAAGTTACATGGGCTTCCAACAACTATTATCACAGACAGGGGTACACAATTTACTTCAGCATTCTGGAGATCCTTATGTAAGTTGTTGAAAATAAACTCCAGGTATTCAACAGCATTTCACCCACAAACCAATGGAATGACAGAAAAATTAAACCAAACGTTAGAGCAATATCTAAGGTGTTACGTATCTCATCTCCAAGATGATTGGATTAATTATTTACCTATGGCCGAGTTTTCCTATAACAATTCAATTTCAACATCAACAAAAATGACTCCTTTCTATGTAACTTATGGATATCATCCAACTAACATATTGATTACCAATACTGAGGTGAATTCAACAGTTGCCAAAGACTACTCAAGTAAGTTACAGGAACGTTTAGCGTTGGTTAAAACTCACCTCATGGAAGCCAAGAACTATCAGAAACGGTATTATGACATGCATCATAGACCTAGTCCTCTATATAAAATTGGTGACAAAGTTTTATTATCGATTAAAAACCTAAAGGTGCATGTACCTTCAAAGAAATTAGCAAACCAATTTATTGGCCCTTTTGTGATAGACAAAATTGTAAATCCTTCTACTGTCAGATTGGTATTACCACCTTCCTATAAGATACATCCCACATTTCATGTATCATTAATAAAACCATACAAAGCAACAAATAAGGATGAAAGCCTTAAACCCCCTGCTATTCAAATAGATGATCAAGAGGAATATGAAATTGAGAGGATTTTGGATTCAAGAATTAGTGGTCGTCATCTGGAATACCTTCTGAAGTGGAGAGGTTTTGGACCTGAGGATAATTCATGGCAAAGACAATCTGAGATCCATGCACCACGTTTGATACAGTCTTTTCACAAACGATACCCTTTGAAACCGACCATTACTGATGTGGGGAGACCTTGAAGGGGGGAGTGTGTGATATACCTTTAAGGTATATCCCGCCTTTAACAGGTTACTCCCTATTTATAGAGCATTTGGGTCAGGCATTCCTTGTCTGGAAATTGCTGTTACTAGAGTGATTCTGTTTTTCTCTAGTTAATTTTGCTATTTGACTTAACTCTCGTAATATATTCTCATTATTGAACTGTTACTTACTCCTGGTATTCATTATCTCTTATCATTTGTTATAACAAACTTTTCATCTTGCAACCTGTCTGTTCTTATGGACTTAACTTGTTTTTTGGATCACGAAGCCGCCGGAACTACTTACCGCAATCCGGAAGCCGCACTCACACTGAAGACGCCGACCGGACCGGTCGTCAGGTACAAGTTCTCTCCGCTCAAAAACGCTGCATATAAAAGTATCCTAATTCCATGTTACTTACCTAAGGAATCAAATCATCATCTCAAAGTTTGCCTATACCTGATGAAAGGATATGTGAATGGACTTGTATATATTTTAAGGTTGTATGTGTGAGTGCGTGAAAAGGATTCATAATTAACAGAAGTTATTTCTCGTCTGAAGTTAACTCATTAATCACCTGTGTGATCATATCTCATTCTGATCTGTTCTTTATCATTACTTGTATTGTTGATGTACTTATACAATCTAATCTGAAAAGACAATTCAGATTTAGAATCTGCGCTTAAATCTATAACAGTAATTCTCACTACTGACTAGTCAGGTTATTAAAGGGACATTAAACACCTGCTAAAAAAACATAAATCTAACTCCTTCTGATCAAACAAATGAAAGTAAGCATTGATTTCTATGAAATCTTGCCAGCTTACCCCAAATTGTTAAAAAAAAAGTGTATACAATTACAATGTTGTACCTGTGCCTGATGTTTCTATGCATGCTGCCATTTTGTAACTTACATGAGCACAGCAGTCACGTGACACACAAAGCACATTGCTCTATTATGTATGCACTATGCTGCTTAGAGGAATACACGCAGAGTGTGTGCTGCAGCGTTTGTAGAGGCATTTTTATTTGTAAATGAATAGTATTTTTAACATCATAATATAATGTTATTGTAAAAACCAAATTACATTTTATAATGTTCCCTAAACAAATCTTATGATGTCAGTGCACGGCTCCAGGCACCATACTTGAAAATAGCAAGTTACTGGGAGAGAGGGAGAGGGGAGATAACAGTCCTAGGAACAATGGATAAAGCTTTGCATAGTAAAATACAAGCTCCGTGGTGTGATCGTTATATCTAATGGTTCCTGACCTTGCAGTACATAATACAGCACCGGGAGTTTCTTTCTCTTTCAGCCCTAATGTTAAAACCCTCCTGGGACTTGAAGCGCGACTCCTACTGACATAGACAGTAGTTTGAAGATTACCAGATGCTCACTGGCTGTGACAGGCTGCAGTTGTGGAGTTTGCACACACTCCCTGGCAGTGACGAGCAGGGCTGTCTATGTCAAGCCGACAGTAGGAGTCGCGCTTCAAGTCCCAGGAGGGTTTTAACACTACAGGGCTGAAAGAGAAAATAACTCAAGGTGCTGTATTATGAACTGCAAGGTCAGGAACCATTATATATAACCATCACACCACGGAGCTTGTATTTTACTATGCAAAGCTTTATCCACTGTTCCCAGGACTCTTCTCTCCCCTTTTTCCCAGTAGCTTGCTATTTTCAAGTATGGTTCCCAAGCCGTGCACTGACTTCATCAGATTTGTTTAGGGAACATTATAAAACTAATTTGGTTTTTACAATAACTATATTATGATGTTAAAAATACTATTCATTTACAAATAGAAAATGTCTTTACAAATGCTGCAGCACACATATCACACTGAGCGAGATTCCTCTAAGCAGCATGTGCTGCCTGTTGGTGTACCTGTCCTGTGTGCAACGCGCGTAACAATATGGCAGCCTACATAAGAATATCAAGCACAGGTACAGCACTGTAATTGAAAACAGTTTTTTTAAAACAATTGTGGTCAGCTTCCAAGATGGCATAGACATCTGTGATTACTTCAGTTTCATTAATCAAAAGGAGTTAGATTTAAGGAATTTAGCTTTCAGGTGTTAAGTGTCCCTTTAAGACCATATTGCTTGACTATATTCAGGAAAAGAGAAACAAACTTAATATTTTCACTGCAACAATATCTGCTACAGCAGATCATCACACAGCCGTAATTAATTACTCAATACACTATTCGCATATTGATCGTATTGATTTTATCATAGTGATAATTTCAAAATTGAAATATTTGATCTTGCCAAAATGTGAATCACATATTTTCATTGACGTATATCGTTACTCGTTTGGTGTGATAATACACAGTACATTGTTTGCATCTTTTAATAATATTGGCCATATAAATTGTCATCAACGCAACCACAAACATGGTTTTGTCTTTCCAAAAACATGAAATCATAATAGTTCCTTTTATTTAAGTAGAATACATTGAAAAATGGCCCCTCGTAGACAGAAGATGGTGGATAAAAATTTGAAGAAGCAGGTAGAAATGATGGTGAGTTTTTGTAGCATATATGTATTTTCCTTTGAATTTGAAAGCACTTGGACATAATGATGTAGCTTAGTAACATATTTCTCTTTTATTTACTAGAGAAAACATTTAGACAAACAAAGGCATAATAGGCCATTGCCCTTTCCACCGGGCAGAAGCAACATGTGGGATCCAATTATAATAGAAATTAGAGATAGCGAAAACACACGTGATGACGATGAATCATCAAACAGAGCTGGAAAACTGGATTGGTGTACATGTCATAGGTGCATTATCATGCCAACGCATACAGAATCAATATGCTGCCGTGAAATTGTGCAAATTTCACCCCTGCGTGAAGGCATACATGAGTGTGCTTGCGACGGAGATTACGTAAATAATTATCTTCACAATCGTAGAAACCTTCAATACTTACATTTGTACAGCTACGGTTACAAACTGCTGCACTTGAAGAATGTGGAAGATTTAATTGAGAGGTAACGTGTACTTGATATCATTTCTATGTATCGATACATGTTAAAATATATAACAAATGTTATGCTTCTTTGAAATATTTTTAACACTTATCGATTTAACTTTCCAGAGACTACCGTCGCATTGCATATCGTGCGTTTACTATGGTGGTACACGTTTTTTTGGGTCCTAAAAATAGACGCCCAATACCGGCTTGTGTAGTACACACTATACGTTCTGCATACCCTGCACCTGATCATATGTACACCGGATTCCACTATGCAGACAATGATGGCCCGGCGTATGAAATGTTCTATGACTAGCTAATGAAAGTTATCCTATTTCTATGTAGATGTTTATTTATTTGTATTGATGTATCACAGGGTATAGCACTATTTTTTGTTTTTATTTATGAAAAGTTGCACGTTATTTTTTTTATTTTAATTGGTTATTGTATACATTTAGATGTATAGTAATATTGTTCAATATTCTTTATTTATTGTGATTGTTATTATTTGTGTATTTTTTTAAATGTTTGAAATTGATAGAGAGAGAGAGATATGCAGACATATTTTTGCACTACTTCTTACAAACATATGCACCTGTTTGTGATGTTTACAAATAAATAAATCATCATTGTTTGTGTTTATTTTGTATTCAGACATACACAGTCATATAGATATTTCTTTTTGCTAAACATATATGTACAAGCCCCAAAAAATATTTTACCCCGAAACAATGACACTACCAAATATAAATATAATACAGACACACACACATACTGATTAACACATAGAAACCAAACAAACACACATAAACACTCATACACATATATACATGAAATAAAATGCAAGACAATATATTTTTAATTAATTTAATTTTAATCTTTTTAATGAAGTGAACAAAATGGTAGGTGATACTTTTCTTTTTGTAGTTGTCTCTGTGAGACCCTTGAAATGCTAGTGACACACACACACACACACATATAAACACACTCATAAACAGGCTATAGGGGCATGAGAGAATGAGACTGAGAGGGACATGATTATTTCATGGGTGGGGTTGGGTGGAACAGGAACAACTCATTGGGGAAATCCACACACACACACACACAAACTCATACACACATGCAATCATACATACATACATACACTCATACATACACACATATACAAACAGACACACACTGATAAACACATCAAAATACACAAAAACACATACACACACATACATATACACCCATACATACATATACACCCATACATACACACACACACACACATACATACATATACACCCATACATACACACATACACATACACCCATACATACACACATACACATACACCCATACATACACAGATACACACACATACATATACACATACGCAATGGCCCTTTAAAAATTCACAGCGCTAATAATGACATTCACGCTGCTCACTGGCTGCAAAGAACATAACATTTTCATGAGGGTTTTCATGAATGGAGAGGGTATTTATTGAACTTTTTGGAGGGTGCTCATCCCTATTTGGCTCATCCCTATTTGATGTTCAAAAGAGAGGCTATAGGGGGCAGGGCCACAAGAATGAGAGGAACACGATTATTTCATGGGTTGGGTGAAACAGGAATCAACTCATAGGGAAATGGGGAGGCAGCATGCTATTGGTGGATTGTTACATATGCCACAAGCATATACTCATGTTACTGGGTCATGTGTGTTTATTTTGTATTCAGACATACACGTACACAGTCATATAGATATTTCTTTTTGCTAAACATATATGTACAGGCCCAAAACATTTTTTTACACCTAAACAATGACATTACCAAATATAAATATAATACAGACACACACACACATACTGCTCAAAGGAAGACTGGGTGAAAAGTGATTGGAGAGGAGGTCAAGATTTTTTTCCTCTTCATGCACGAACGAATGTGAATGCCAAGTGCCAAAAATAAAAGCCTCTGTGCACAATTGCAGATTGACTGACACAATGTGACAGAAGCAGTGGTTGTAATGCATGTAAATGAAGTGCAGCGTTTTTATATGTACACCGTTTTTATAATGTACACCTACTTTTTATATATATAATTTGTGAAAAGTAGGTGTACATATAAAAACGCTGCACTTTATTTACATGCATTACAACCACTGCTTCTGTCACATCATGTCAGTCAATCTGCAATTGTGCACAGAGGCTTTTATCTTTGGGACTTGGCATTCACAATCGTTTGAGCAGATCGCGGAACAGTGCACGCGCGTGTCAGAAGGTCTATGAGAGTGCGCATGCGCAAAAGTATGCCGTGCACGCTCGAGGCGTGCACATAAGAAATAAAGAATGCGCAATTGCAAGGGGAAGCTTCAACTAACCAATTTGAATAAACATCTGGATTGGTCTGTGGCTGATTCGTCTGAGTAAAAACCTCCTACTTAGCTCCCTCATTCCATGAGGGCGGAGAGTTATGGCGACGGACAAACTAAAAATGTGAGTAAAATTTTAAAAGTTTACAACGATTGAACTTCCCTTTACACACTGCATTGGACCACATTACTAAAACAACATGCAATCTATTCATAAACTCTCTCTATATATGAGTGCATAATGGTCCTTTAATTTATTAGACCTATCCTGAGGAAGGGCATGACCTTTTAGCTAGGGTAGAGACTGCTCCCTCCACCTTAGGGACCGTTTGCCATAAGTCCCGTGTAGCGGCATCTATTAGAAACATTTTCTTAAAAATAGGAGGGGGAGAGAACGGTACACTTGGTCTATCCCATTCCTTAGTAATAATTTCTGAAAACCTTTTAGGTATTGGAAAAACATCAGTGTAAACAGGCACTGCATAGTATTTATCCAGTCTACACAATTTCTCTGGCACTATAATGGTTTCACAGTCATCCAGAGTAGCTAAAACCTCCCTGAGCAACACGCGGAGGTGTTCAAGCTTAAATTTAAATGTAGACATATCAGAATCAGGTTGAATCCTCTTCCCTGAGTCAGAAACATCACCCACAGAAAGAAGCTCTCCTGCCTCAGCTTCTGCATATTCTGAGGGGATATCAGACATAGCTACTAAAGCGTCAGAGAGCTCTGTATTTTTTCTAGTCCCAGAGCTGTCTCTCTTTCCTTGTAACCCTGGTAGTTTGGACAATACCGCTGTAAGGGTATGATCCATAACTGCCGCCATGTCTTGTAAAGTAAATGCCATGGGTGCGCTAGATGTACTTGGCGCCACTTGAGCGGGAGTCCCTTGAGCGAGAGTCAAAGGTTCTGACACGTGGGGTGAGTTAGTCGGCATAACTTCCCCCTTGTCAATTTCCTCTGGTGATAAATCTTTTAAAGACAGAATATGATCTTTATAACAAATGAAAATCAGTACATTTGGTACACATTCTAAGAGGGGGTTCCACAATGGCTTCTAAACATAATGAACAAGGAGTTTCCTCTATGTCAGACATGTTTAAACAGGCTAGCAATGAGACCAGCAAGCTTGGAAAACACTTTGATAAATGTAAACAAGCAAAAAATAAAAACGGTACTGTGCCTTTAAGAGAAACAAATTTTGTAAAAAATTGAAAAACAGTGATAAAAAGCATTAAATCTTATGAAATTTTTACAGTGTGTATAATAGACTAACAGAGCATTGCACCCACTTGCAAATGGATGATTAACCCCTTAGTTTCAAAACCGGATAAAAAAACAAAAACGATAAACGTTTTTTAACAGTCACAACAAACTGCCACAGCTCTGCTGTGGCCCTACCTGCCCATACAACGACTTTTAAAGGCACAAAAACCCTTTGTAGAGGTCATAAGTGTTCAGGGGACTCCTTCAGGGAAGCTGGAAGTCTCAAGCTGCAAAAACTACTGCACGATTTAGGCCTGAAATTAGGCCCCTCCCAACCTGTACTCACAGTGAGAGGGCCATAAAAAACTATCCCTAGGCAAAATCTAGCCAGCCATGTGGAAAAAACTGGGCCCCAATAAAGTTT
This sequence comes from Bombina bombina, assembly GCF_027579735.1. NCBI lineage: Eukaryota > Metazoa > Chordata > Amphibia > Anura > Bombinatoridae > Bombina > Bombina bombina. Next base: position 18,158,736 of record NC_069502.1, on the reverse strand, counting down.
TATCACCAATATGTAGAAAAAACGTTTAAACACTTCCAGCAAACGTTATCTTATTTTCAGTAATGTGAGAAAGTAATAAGAATATTACCTTTTACAGCAAGCATGATACTAGTCGTTATTAAATCACTGTAATCAGGCTTACCTTAAATAAATCCGGTATTAACAGCATTTTCTAGCATATTCATTTCTCTAGAAAAATTTAAACTGCACATACCTCATAGCAGGAGACCCTGCACGCCATTCCCCCAGCTGAAGTTACCTCATCTCTTCAGTTATGTGTGAGAACAGCAATGGATCTTAGTTACAACCTGCTAAGATCATCAAAAACCACAGGCAGACTCTTCTTCAACTTTCTGCCTGAGGCTAAAACAGTACAACTCCGGTACCATTTGAAAATAATAAACTTTTGATTGAAGATAAACTACATAAATTTACCACATCTCTCTAGCTACTTCCTATCTTGTCGAGAGCTGCAAGAGAATGACTGGTAGTGGCAGTTAGGGGAGGAGCTATATAGACAGCTCTGCTGTGGGTGATCCTCTTGCAGCTTCCTGTTGGGAAGGAGAATATCCCACAAGTAATGGATGATCCGTGGACTGGATACACCTTACAAGAGAAATGTTAAACCCCTATCCTGCCGCTCCCAGACCCCACCGCAACTAAATAAAGTTATTAACCCCTATCCCTCTGCTCCCGGACCCCGCCACCACCTAAAGAAACGTATTAGCCCCTAAACCTCAGGCCACATCACTACCATTAACTACTAAACCTATTAACCCCTAAACTGCCAGCCCCCCACATCGCCATAAACCTAACAACCTGCTAAGTTTAAATTAAAAGTACAACATCCCTATCTTCAAATAATTTAAAACTTACCTGTAGAATTAAAATTAACTATTTTTAAAATATTAATTAACCTACCCTAACTATTATACTTAAATTACATTAAACTAGCAATTAAATTAACTAAATTACATATTAAAAAACCCTAACTCTACTCAAATTATTTAAATCTACTATTAAACCTTCTAAAAAATTACTAAATTACAAAAAAAAATAAACACTAATACACAAAATAAAAAACACTAAATTACGGGAAAAAAACACATTATCAAAAATAAAAAAGAATTACTCCTAATCTAATAGTCCTATCAAAATAAAAAGCCCCCCCCCCCCAAATAAAAAACCCTAGCCTACAATAAACTACCAATGGCCCTTAAAAGGGCCTTTTGTGGGGCATTGCCCCACAGAAATCAGCTTTTACCTGTAATAAAAAATACAAACCCCCCCAACAGTAAAACCCACCACCCAACCCCCCCCCAAAAAAACCCTATCTAAAATAACCTAAGCTCCCTTTTTCCCTGAAAAGGGCATTTGTATGGGTATTGCCCTGAAAAAGGCATTTAGCTCTTTTACTGCCAAGACCCTACTCTAATAATAAAGCCCACCCAAAAAAACCTTAAATAAACCTAACACTAACCCCCGACGATCCACTTACAGTTATTGAAGTCCCGCTTGAAGGATCCATCCAGACAACAAGAAGTCTTCATCCGGGCGACCTCTTCCATCTTCATCCAGCCGGCGTAGTCTTCATCCAGGCGGCCTCTTCTATTTTCATCCATCCGGCACGGAGCGGGTCCATCCTGAAGACATCCGGCGCGGATCTCCTCTTCAATACGGTCCCCGCTGCAAACTGGATCTTCAATGCAAGTGATGTCATCCAAGATGGTGTCCCTTGCATTCCAATTGGCTGAAAGGTTCCAATCAGCCAATAGGATTTGAGGGCTACTTAAAACTCCTATCCCATTGCGAAGAGTAATACCCTCCATAAGAGACCTCCGAATCTTTGGCACCTCTCTGCCACCTCCTGTGATAAAAGGCAAAGAATAACTGGGGGATGAGGGAAGTGGGGGAGGTATTTAAGCCTTTGGCTAGGGTGTCTTTGCCTCCTCCTGGTGGCCAGGTTCTTAATTCCCAACAGTAATGAATGAAGCCGTGGACACTTCTCCCCTTTAGATGGAAATCAAGCAAAAACTTGCTTCACCACCTTCATATGAGGCAAAGTTTGTAAATACTGAAGTATATGTGTGGTGGGAGGTGTATTTATAGGCATTTTGAGGTTTGGGAAACTTTGCCCCACCTAGTAGGAATGTATATCCCATATCTCACTAGCTCATGTACTCCAGAGCATGAGAGCTAGGATTGAATATAATGTACAACTTCTGAGTAGGTTTATCCTGAGATGGCTTGTATTCCTTCACTCCCAAGATAAGTAGAACCTCCTCCAGAAGGTACTTAAGGTGTTACATATTAAATCTGAAAGTAAAATCATCATCATCAAACTAATTCGGTGGAGAAACCAAAAGGAGTCTTGTAATACAGCACACGCCGGCACTGCATACAAAGCTCTCTGAACCACACCGACAGTCTCGATCTGAGCTGTGCTGCATCAGAGTCTCCAAGTCGCACTTTGAACAGCACTGTCATGTATGTTCTCAAGAAGTCTGATAAATTTCAACAAGTCTGCACCTACAAAGCCCCTCTGAATAAAGGCACTAGCCATGTTCCAGGCTCTGTCACACACATACTATGTCACACATAGCGACCCCTTTGTTAGGGTACTGTTCTGGGAGCATGACTCCTAAATATGAAAAGCCACTGCAAATAGACCCTAGCCATTTCACAATAGTGGCCGAGTATATTAAAGGATATTAGGCAACTAGCCTGTATCAGTGTTCACTTGGGACTCACATCATAATTAATATCTCTAGCCTTCCCAATATTTTGTGAACAGAAAAATACCAAGTGTTAGTCCCCTGTCACTGACAGAAACAGATGGGAGAAAACAATATCAATACAAGACTCCACGCTGTCATATATAGTAGATTACAGTGATGCTCCCAAACCCTCTCTTCAAGGAACTATCCTTTGAGGGTTGATAAAATCCACAACATTGCAGAGCACCTCCATTCTCTGTCTACCTCCTAGACAAGGCAAAGAACTACTGGGAGGGAAGTGGGTGGGATACTTGAATGCTTTGGTAGGGGTGTCTTTGCCTCCTCCTGGTGGCCAGGTTTTGAATTCCCACTTGAAAGAATAGGATTTTGTGGACTCTCACAACCATTAGAAAGAAAATTAAGCCAGACAAAACAACCAAGAAGCTACTGGAGCATTCACAAACTCTGCCTAAGGATCCCTGGATCTCACAAAATATCTGGGGAGTACTTTGTTAAAATAAGCAGCCATCATATCCATTTCAGGAGTACCCCATAGGTCTATAACCTGACTGAAGACTTCCAGATTAAGAGAAGGGGTTGATAACTGAGTCTGTTTCACAGTTGCACACCCTTGGAATATCAACTGCAGAAATGATACAGAAATTGCTTTATGCCCAAGTCAGAATTCGGGAAACCTATCTCAACATGTGAACCATTGCTTTGACATTGTCTGACTGGAAACACAGATAAGTCTCTCTTATAGGAGAGGCCAAAACTGAAGGGCCCTCTCTGAGACTGCCAGACTGCACCTTGACCTGAGAGACACTGTTGAGATCACAGTCCAATTTGGTCAGACAAAAGATTTCCTCAGAACAATGGACCAATGACTGATCCACCAAGAAAATAATCTTTTGAGCCAACTGAGTGAAATCACTGCAGTACTGATGAAGCAAACAAAGCTGAAGAGGCCTCATGCGATACCAAAAAAAACATGTCCAAAGATTTACACAGGTTGAGAGCTTGTCAATTGAAGCCTCATTCTTAAAGGCCCAAGAAGTGGCAACTGAGCAGCAATCTGCTGCAGTGAAAGCTGACCTGCTTCCATGTAAGCCTTGTGAATCAAAAGTTTAAACTACGAGGCCAAAGAAAAAGCAGAAACTTTCTGACATTTCCTAGGATCAGAAAACTGAATGAACAAACTAGAAGTTTGTCTAAAGTTCTTAGTATCATCAATGTAATATTTCAATGCCCTAACAATGTCCAAAGGATACAGATACACACACACATATTTTCCTGTCTATACAATGTGTTAATACTTTGCTGAGATAGGAGATATTTATTCATAACACTTTTGTTTCTTAATTTAATTTTTGTATAACTTCTGATGAGATTGGAGCTCACCTATTTGCTAAACTGACTGCTTTTGTGAAAAAAATTCTTAAACCAGAGCTCGACAAAAACAGGAGCCAGACATTTACCACTGGTTCTGAACTTTGTAGGTTATTCTCCATATACAACTATATAGAAATACCACTGTCTGGCTCCGAAATTTTAAACACATTTGCCAACCTGTCTTATATTATATGCAAGTGAATGATCTAACATTCATATAAAGCTTTACCCATGCTCTGTACACATACAGTTTCACCCATGCATGAATCACTTGCTCAGACAAAACAGAACTTTTTGTTTACAACTTTCCCTTTATTCAGCGCATAAGTTAGGTTTAATGTATGCATAAATCAGACAGCAGCTTTTAAGTGAAAAAATGTCCAGTTATTCTACCACAAGCGTCATATCTGAATGGTTTCTCTGCAAAGCTCTTGTGAACAGTTTCTCCTCTGTATTAATCCTCACTTGTAACTGATGACTTCTCTGGTCTGTAATTCTTTCCCCTTACTTTGGACATGGTTTATTCCCTGTGTGATGCTTTCATGTAACAGAAAATTTCTCTGGTCTGTAAAGCTTTTACCACACTAATGACATGTGAATGGTTTATTCCCTGTGTGAATGCTTTCATGTGACAGAAGACTTCTCTTATCTTTCCAGCTTTTCCCACACTCTTTACATTTGAATGGTTTCTCTCCTGTGTGAGATCTTCGGTGGGTTCGTAGATTAGACCTTTGTATAAAGCTTTTCCCACACTCTTTACACACATAAGGTTTCTCCCCTGAATGAATCATTTGGTGAGTCAGTAGATTACATTTCTGTTTAAAGCTTTTCCCACATTCTGTGCATATGTAAGCCGTCACCTCCTCATGACTCACCCGGTGATTGTTAAGTGAACTTTTATAAGAAAAACTTCTTCCACAATCTTCGCAGTGGAAAGGTTTCTTCCCTTTGTGAGACCGTTCATGGGCCAGAAGACTACTTTTCTTTGTAAAACCTTTTCCACACTCTGCACATGAATAAGGTTTCTCCCCTGTGTGAATCTTTTTATGAGATCTGAGATAATCTTTCCGTTTAAAGCTACTCCCACACTCTGTGCATGCATAAGGCTTCTCCCCAGTGTGGATTCTTTTGTGAGTTTTGAGATGCTCTTTTCTTGTAAAGCTTTTCCCACACTCTGTACATATAAATGGTCTCTCTACTATATTGACAGTATGGATAGCCAGGTCAGCAGCCAATGATTCATACTCAGTTAGGGATGTTTGCTGCCCAAGAACACACTTTTGCAAAGGATTCTGGGAAATATCCAATGTTTGGGGAATCGCGTTAGTTTTCTGCAATTCTGGAATATTATGGGTTTGCTGCATTTTTTCTGGGCTCAAGTGAAGGTGAGAAACAGGTAAATTAGGATCTAGCAAAAGAATAAAAAAAGGAAACAGAAGGTAAAATATTGTAATATTTGAATTAGCTAATTACTAAATGAGAATGCTTTACATAATGCATATAGGAGTTCACTTCTGTGTATTATATTACATCATAATTTCAAAAACTAAGATTTTTGTTAATCAAATGATTCTTCTACGGAGATCTTATTGTATTCATAGGAGACTAGATTTGTACGATGCTAGTGAGATCATGAGCTTCTGTCACAAATATCAACACATACTTAAAAGGGACATGAAACCAAAACATTTTCTTTCATGGTTTAGAACATACAATTTTAAACAACTTTCCAGTTTACTTCTATTATCAAATTTAATTCCTTTTCTTGGTATAATTTGTTGAAGGAGCAGCAATGCATTACTGCTTTCTAACTGCACATATGGGTGAGCCAATAACAATTGTTATATACAGTATATGAAGCTGCTAATCAGCAGCTAGAACTTATGTTCTTTGCTGGTCCTGAGCTTTCATAGATAAACCTTTCAGCAAAGGATAACAAGCGAAGGAAGCAAATTAAAGAATAGAAGTACATTTAAAGTTGTTTAAAATTGCATGTTCTGTCTGAATCATGAATGTCTAATTATGAGTTTACTGTCCCTTTAAATACTGTAGAATATATTCTGTCTGAATCACAAATGTCTAATTATGACTTTACTGTCCCTTTAACCCTTTGAGTGCTTACGACAGCTCTGAGCCATCGCAGAGTTTCCCACTCAGGTGCTAACGACGGCTCATAGCTGTCGCTAGCACTCTCCCACCCACTCCTACCCCGGCGATCGGGCCTGTATAGTGACAGGCATCACCGGGGCTTCACGTTTTGTGTGGTGACGTCACACGCAATGACGTGATGAAGTCACGGTGCAACTTTATTTAAAAATGACAATGATAAATACAGGGAAAGGGGGCATGCTGCTTAGAAGCCTGTATCTCAGGCATCTAAGCAGCTACAGACCCCCAACACCCACCGTTGGAAAGGTAATCTTAAATGGGATCTTAAAAAAAGTAAAGTTAAAAAAATATATATTTTAAAAAAAATAAAAAATCCCTTAAATCAGCTTAGCACCCAGGTGGGAAAGTGCTTAGCACTCAAAGGGTTAAACACTGTTGACTATATTAAGTAAAAAATGTTGGTAATAAAGGCAATATAGGATAATTGTAAAAGTAACTAAAGAGGTCATCTATCATACTGGAACTATACAAAACAATAAAAAACAAAATTTATGCTTACCTGATAAATTTATTTCCGGATATGGTGAGTCCAAGGCAACCTCAATTACTGTTGGGAATATCTCTCATGGCCAGCAGGAGGAGGCAAAGTGCACCAAAGCCAAGCTGCTAAGTATCACTCCCCTTCACACAAACCCCAGTCATTCGACCAAAGGTAAATGGAGAAAAAGGAGTAACACAAAGTGTAGAGGTGCCTGAGGTTAGTCAAAAAACTGTCTTAAATAAAAAGGGCGGGGCCATGAACTCACCATATCCGGAAATAAATTTATCAGGTAAGCATACATTTTGTTTTCTTTCCTAAGATATGGTGAGTCCACAGCGTCATCAATTACTATTGGGAATTAATACCCAAGTTAGAGTACACAGAGGACTAGGGAGGGACAAGACGGGTAGACCTAAACAGAAGGCACCACCACTTGAAAAAACTTTTTCCCAAAAGAAGCCTCAGCCGAGGCAAAAGTATCAAATTTGTAACATTTTGAAAAAGTATGCAGAGAAGCCCAAGTTGCCGCCTTGCAAATCTGTCCCACAGAAGCTTCATTTTTGAAAGCCCAAGAAGAAGAGACAGACCTAGTAGATTGAGCTGTAATTCTCTCAGGAGGCTGCTGTTATACTTCTCAACCAGAGAGAAAGAGAAGTAGCTGTAACTTTCTGACCGTTACGTATCCCAAAGAAACAAACAAACAGGGCAGAAGACTGGCGAAAATCCTTAGTTGCCTGAAGGTAGAATTTTAGAGCATGCACAACATCCAGGTTGTGCAACAAACATTTCTTTTGAGCAGAAGGATTAGGACATAGAGTAGGAAAAACTATTTTGTGATTAATATTTCTATCCGATACAACTTTAGGAAGGAAACCAAACTTACTACTAAGCACCGCCTTAGCAGCATGAAAGATAAGATAAGGCGAATCACACTGCAAAGCCGAGAGTTCCGACACTCTCCGAGCAGAAGAAATAGCAATAACAAACAAAACCTTCCAGGATAACAACTTTATATCTATGGAATGCAAAGGCTCAAACTGAGCATGCTGCAAAACTCTAACAACAAGGTCAAGGTTCCAAGGAGAAGCAACAAACTTAAAAACAGGCCTGATTCTGAGGATTGCACATCTAGCACATCCGCCAGATGCTTATGTAGCAAAATAGATAAGGCAGAAATATGACCCTTAAATGGTATTAACCGACAAACCCTTCTCCAGACCTTCCTCAAGAAATGACAAAATCCTAGGAATCCTGACCATACTCCAAGGAGTAGCCCTTGGATTCACACCAATAAAGATATTTACGCCAAATATTATGGCAAATCTCCTTAGTAACAGCCTTGCGAGCCTGAATCATGGTCTCAATGACTGACTCAGAAAACCCATGCTTAGACAGAACTAAGCGTTCAATCTCCAAGCAGTCAGCTTCAGAAAAACGATATTTGGATGAAGGAATGGACCCTGAAGCAGAAGGTCCTCCCTCAGAGGCAGTCTCCAAGGTGGAGACCACATTTCCCCTAGGTCTGCATACCAGATCCTGCAAGGCCACGCAGGGGCTATTAGAATCACTGATGCTCTATCCTGCTTGATACGAGCAATGACTCATGGAAGGAGAGTAAACAGAGGAAATTGGTATGCTAGCTTGAAATCCCAAGGGACGCCAGAGCATCTATCAGAGCGGACTGTGGATCCCTTGACCTCAAACTGTACCTCAGAAGTTTGACGTTCTGCTGAGATGACATAAGATCCTACTCCGGCACCCCCTATCTTAGGATCAAGCTGGAGAACACCTCCGGAAAGAGCTCCCACTCCCCGGGATGAAAAGTTTGTCTGCTCAGAAAATTTGCCTCCCAGTTGTCCACTCCTGGAATCTGGATGGCAGATAGACAGCAATTGTGAGCTTCTGCCCACTGAATAATCCGAGCCACCTCTTTCATAGCTAAGGAACTCCAAGTTCCTCCCTGGTGGTTGATGTAAGCCACTGAGGATATGTTGTCTGACTGAAACCTGATAAACCGGGCTAAGGACAACTGAGGCCAGGTCATCAGAGCATTGAAAATTGCTCTTTATTCCAAGATGTTTATGGGGAGAGCCAGTTCCTCCCGAGTACAGAATTACTGCTTAACGAGTCCCAGACTGCTACCCAGCCCAGCAGGCTGGTGTCCATGGTCACAATCACCCAGGAAGGTCTCCGAAAGCATGTTCCCTGAGAGAGATGTTCCTGAAAAAGCCACTATGGGAGAGAGTCTCTTGTCGACCAATCTAGATATATCCTCTGAGACAGATCTGCATAGTCCTAGTTCCATTGCCGGAACATGAATAACTGCAGAGCTCTCAAATGGAATCGAGCAAAGGGAATGATGTCCATGGAAGCAGACCGATTACTTCCATACATTGAGCCACTGATGGTGGAACAGTCGACTATAGAGAAAGGCAAGAGAAAAGAATTTTGGCTTTTCTGACCTCCATCAGAAATATTTTCATTGATAGGGAATCTGTTATGGTCCCTAAGAAACCATCTTGAAGGATGGTACTCTGAGAAACTTGTTTAGACACTTTAGGTCTGGAATAGGTCGGAAAGTTCCCTCTTTTTTGGGAACCACGAACAGATTGGAATAGAAACCTAGACCCTGTTCCGGGAACAGGAACTATCACTACCAGGGAGGAAAGATCCAGTACACATTTCAAGAACACCTCTCTTTTTATCTGGTTTGCAGATAATCTTGAGAGGAGAAACCTGCCCCTGGGAGAAAAAGTCTTGAATTCCAACTTGTAACCCTGAGATACTGGGGCCTATTTATCAAAGCTTCAACTGAAAATTTGCTGGAATACCACATTGTATTTGTCATGAGATTGATCCACCGTAGTTATCAAAGCATCAATATCGGCAAATGTTGAAATTTATGACGTAAAATATGATCCTGCGATCTCAATCTGACGCAGATCGATGCGAGTTGAAAACCGTGGTATTCTAGCGGAATTGTGTTCATTTGCCCTTTTAATCGACACCATTTGAAGCTTTCACAAAGTTATCAAAAATTCTACGTTTGCGTCTTTTCCGACTCCACGTACCTAGTTTTCAATCTGCCACCCTTGAGGTTGCGGATGCCATAGAAATCAATGGGAGTCTGAAAACACAGGAAACTTATGTTCGATGCTGCAAGAGAATGAAGCATATGACATAGTAAAAGTAAATTAGAAACTTTATTAAATTTGTATACCCTTTCTAAATCAAACAATATTATTGCTCCACATTTGGTGCACTAGTACAATGTTTCCCAACCGCGGTGTTCAAGTACCCCCAACAGTCCTGGTTTTCATTATAGCTGAACTAGAGCACAGGTGAAATAATCATCTGATGGATGAGAGCAGGTTAGTTACTGATCAGCTGATTACTTCAACTGTGCACTGGTTCGGCTATAATGAAAACCAGGCCTGTTGGGGGTACTTGAGGACTGCGGTTGGGAAACACTGCAAGTAGATATAGGGATAAAAATGAATACATTACTACTTATGGATTATGTTACAACTTTGTCTCTCATTACAAAGCAAGGGGACAATATTATTTCTACATATTTGGTGCAAAGTTTTGCCCCAAACTTGTCGCACTAATAGATATAGAGATAAAAATGAAATAAATACACAACATAATATAGCTCACTTCTTTTTTATTTGTTGGAAAAATCTATGTGCACCATGTTTAAGCCATGTAATACAAGTCCCACTCTCCACTTCACACCATATTTGATGCAACACTTTTTGCACCAATTATGGCACAAACTCTAAAATAACCCACACACTAGTGAATTTTTCCACTACTTTTGATTGGGATATGCATAATCACATGATTTATGACATCTGCAGATCTGATTCAAATTTACATTATAAACTATCACTAACTAATTAAATTGCTCGATACATGTGTCATTGATCACTCAGAACTTGTAGGTGCCATTTGTTACATTGTGAATTATACTTTGAAAATATGTATATGTGAAATTAGTATTAAAGATAAACATTGATGCTGACATTAGGACACAGTGTAATATATTTCAGACAAGGATTTGAAAATTCGAATTGATGCTTGATTCAATATAATCTTAAGCTGATAGCTAAAAGGGATAGCTCTCCTAACTTTAAACTGTCATGATTCAGATACAGCTGAAATTAAATTCACCTCTTTACTGTCATGCTATTTTAAAAATAGCAATCAGGAGGGGTTACACAGGTGCAGAGAGAAAACTGGCCCAGCTCTTAAAGGGACAGAAAACCCCAAAATATTATTTCATGATTTAGATAGAACATACAATTTTAAACAACTTTTCAATTTACTTCTATTATCAAATTTGCTTCATTATCTTGTTATCCTTTGGTGAAGGAACAGCATTGCACTACTGGCAGCTAGCTAAACACATCTATTTAGCCAATCACAAGAGACAAATGTGTGCAGGCACCAATTAGCAGCTAGCTCCCACTAGTGTAGGATATGTGTATTCTTTTCCAACTAGGGATACCAACGGCTAGATTTAGAGTTCTGCGGCCAAAGGGGTGCGTTAGCTACGCGTGCTTTTTTTTCCCCGCACCTTTTAAATACCGCTGGTATTTAGAGTTCACAGAAGGGCTGCGTTAGGTTCCAAAAAGGGAGAGTACAGGCATATTTACCGCCACTGCAACTCTGAATACCAGCGGTGCTTACGGACGTGGCCGGCTTCAAAAACGTGCTCGTGCACGATTCCCCCATAGGAAACAATGGGGCAGTTTCGGCTGAAAAAAAACCTAACACCTGCAAAAAATCAGCGTTCAGCTCCTAACGCAGCCCCATTGTTTCCTATGGGGAAACACTTCCTAAGTCTGCACCTAACACCCTAACATGTACCCCGAGTCTAAACACCCCTAGCCTTACACTTATTAACCCCTAATCTGCCGCCCCCGCTATCGCTGACCCCTGCATATTTTTTAAACCCTAATCTGCCGCTCCGTACACCGCCGCAACCTACGTTATCCCTATGTACCCCTAATCTGCTGCCCCTAACACCGCCGACCCCTATATTATATTTATTAACCCCTAATCTGCCGCCCCCAACGTCACCTCCACCTACCTACAATTATTAACCCCTAATCTGCCGACCGGATCTCGCCGCTACTATAATAAATGTATTAACCCCTAAAGCTAAGTCTAACCCTAACCCTAACACCCCCTAAGTTAAATATAATTTTAATCTAACGAAATTAATTAACTCTTATTAAATAAATTATTCCTATTTAAAGCTAAATACTTACCTGTAAAATAAATCCTAATAAATTATAATTATATTGTAGCTATTTTAGGATTAATATTTATTTTACAGGCAACTTTGTATTTATTTTAACCAGGTACAATAGCTATTAAATAGTTAAGAACTATTTAATAGCTAAAATAGTTAAAATAATTACAAAATTACCTGTAAAATAAATCCTAACCTAAGTTACAATTAAACCTAACACTACACTATCAATAAATTAAATAAAATACCTACAATTATCTACAATTAAACCTAACACTACACTATCAATAAATTAATTAAATACAATACCTACAAATAAATACATTTAAATAAACTAACTAAAGTACAAAAAATAAAAAAATATTTACAAACATATTAAAAATATTACAACAATTTTAAGCTAATTACACCTACTCTAAGCCCCCTAATAAAATAACAAAGCCCCCCCAAATAAAAAAAATGCCCTACCCTATTCTAAAATTAAAATTGAAAAGCTCTTTTACCTTACCAGCCCTTAAAAGGGCCTTTTGCGGGGCATGCCCCAAAGAAAACAGCTTTTTTGCCTGTAAAAATAAACACAATACCCCCCGCCAACATTACAACCCACCACCCACATACCCCTAATCTAACCCAAACCCCCCTTAAATAAACCTAACACTAAGCCCCTGAAGATCTTCCTACCTTATCTTCACCACGCCGGGTATCACTGATCGGTCCAGGCTACGATGTCTTGATCCAAGCCCAAGAGGGGGCTGAAGACGTCCATCCTCCGGCTGAAGTCTTGATTCAAGCGGCGAATGAAGAAGTCCATCATCGGGCAGAAGTCTTCATTCTATCCGGGCAGAAGAGGAGATCCGGACCGGTAGACATCTTCATCCAAGTGGCATCTTCTATCTTCTTCCATCCGACGACGAGCGGCTCCATCTTCAAGACCTCCGGCGCAGATCCATCCTCTTCTTCCGATGGCCTAAAACAGAATGAAGGTTCCTTTAAGGGACGTCATCCAAGATGGCGTCCCTCAAATTCCGATTGGCTGATAGGATTCTATCAGCCAATCGGAATTAAGGTAGGAAAATTCTGATTGGCTGATTGAATCAGCCAATCAGATTCAAGTTCAATCCGATTGACCTTCATTCTGCTTTAGGACGTCGGAAGAAGAGGATGGATCCGCGCCGGAGGTCTTGAAGATGGAGCCGCTCGTCATCGGAAAGAAGAAGATAGAAGATGCCGCTTGGATGAAGATGTCTACCGGTCCGGATCTCCTCTTTTGCCCGGATAGGATGAAGACTTCTGCCCGATGATGGACTTCTTCATTCGCCGCTTGGATCAAGACTTCAGCCGGAGGATGGACGTCTTCAGCCCCCGCTTGGGCTTGGATCAAGACATCGGAGCCTGGACCGGTCGGCGATACCCGGCGTGGTGAAGATAAGGTAGGAAGATCTTCAGGGGCTTAGTGTTAGGTTTATTTAAGGGGGGTTTGGGTTAGATTAGGGGTATGTGGGTGGTGTGTTGTAATGTTGGGGGGGGGGGTATTGTGTTTATTTTTACAGGCAAAAGAGCTGTTTTCTTTGGGGCATGCCCCGCAAAAGGCCCTTTTAAGGGCTGGTAAGGTAAAAGAGCTTTTCAATTTTAATTTTAGAATAGGGTAGGGCATTTTTATATTTTTGGGGGCTTTGTTATTTTATTAGGGGGCTTAGAGTAGGTGTAATTAGCTTAAAATTGTTGTAATATTTTTAATATGTTTGTAAATATTTTTTTATTTTTTGTAACAGTTCTTTTTTATTTTTTGTACTTTAGTTAGTTTATTTAATTGTATTTATTTGTAGGTATTGTATTTAATTAATTTATTGATGGTGTAGTGTTAGGTTTAATTGTAACTTAGGTTAGGATTTATTTTACAGGTAATTTTGTAATTATTTTAACTAGGTAGCTATTAAATAGTTATTAACTATTTAATAGCTATTGTACCTGGTTAAAATAATTACAAAGTTGCCTGTAAAATAAATATTAATCCTAAAATAGCTACAATATAATTATTCGTTATATTGTAGCTATATTAGGGTTTATTTTACAGGTAAGTATTTAGCTTTAAATAGGATTAATTTATTTAATAAGAGTTAATTTATTTCTTTAGATAAAAATTATATTTAACTTAGGGGGGTGTTAGGGTTAGGGTTAGACTTAGCTTTAGGGGATAATACATTTATTAGAGTAGCGGGGAGGTCCGGTCGGCAGATTAGGGGTTAATAATTGAAGTTAGGTGTCGGCGATGTTAGGGAGGACAGATTAGGGGTTAATACTATTTATTATAGGGTTATTGAGGCGGGAGTGAGGCGGATTAGGGGTTAATAACTTTATTATAGTAGCGGTGAGGTCCGGTCGGCAGATTAGGGGTTAATTATTGTAGGTAGCCGGCGGCGACGTTTTGGGGGGCAGATTAGGGGTTAATAAATAAAATATAGGGGTCAGTGGTGTTAGGGGCAGCAGATTAGAGGTACATAGGGATAACGTAGGTTTCGGCGGTGTGCGGTCGGCAGATTAGGGGTTAAAAAAATTTATTAGAGTGGCGGCGATGTGGGGGGGCCTCGGTTTAGGGGAACATAGGTAGTTTATGGGTGTTAGTGTACTTTAGAGCACAGTAGTTAAGAGCTTTATGAACCGGCGTTAGCCCAGAAAGCTCTTAACTCCTGGCTTTTCTCTGCGGCTGGAGTTTTGTCATTAGAGTTCTAACGCTCACTTCAGCCAAGACTCTAAATACCAGCGTTAGAAAGATCCCATTGAAAAGATAGGATACGCAATTGGCGTAGGGGGATCTGCGGTATGGAAAAGTCACGGCTGGAAAGTGAGCGTTAGACCCTTTCCTGACTGACTCTAAATACCAGCGGGCGGCCAAAACCAGCGTTAGGAGCCTCTAATGCTGGTTTTGACGGCTAACTCAGAACTCTAAATCTAGGCGTTTGAGAACAAAGCACATTGGAAAATATATGTGAATTTTAAAGCGTTTTAAAATTACATGCTCTATCTGAATCATGCAACTTACATTTTTTACTTTCCTATCTCTTTAAAATATCCATTGATTGCAAATAAATACATATGATACTCTGATTACATGTTATATTTGCAATTATTCCTGCTCAGAATAATAATACTGTTACAATATATACATATAGTGGTATAAATAAACACAGGGATATGACAGACAACAGAATAATAATACATTTACACTATATACATATAGAGGTATAAATAAACACAGAGATATGAGAGACAACAGACTAATAATACATTTACACTATATACATATAGTGGTATAAACAAACACAGAGATATGAAAGACAACAGAATAATAATACATTTACACTATATACATATAGAGGTATAAATAAACACAGAGATATGACAGACAACAGACTAATAATACAGTTACACTATATACATATAGAGGTATAAATAAACACACAGATATGACAGACAACAGAATAATAATACATTTACACTATATACATATAGAGGTATAAATAAACACAGAGATATGACAGACAACAGAATAATAATACATTTACACTACATACATATAGTGGTATAAATAAACACAGAGATATGACAGACAACAGAATAATAATACATTTACACTATATACATATAGAGGTATAAATAAACACAGAGATATGACAGACAACAGACTAATAATACATTTACACTATATACATATAGAGGTATAAATAAACACAGAGATATGACAGACAACAGACTAATAATACAGTTACACTATATACATATAGAGGTATAAATAAACAGAGAGATATGACAGACAACAGACTAATAATACATAAACACAGGGATATGACAGACAACAGAATAATAATACATTTACACTATATACATATAGTGGTATAAATAAACACAGGGATATGACAGACAACAGACTAATAATACATTTACACTATATACATATAGAGGTATAAATAAACACAGAGATGTGACAGACAACAGACTAATAATACAGTTACACTATATACATATAGAGGTATAAATAAACACACAGATATGACAGACAACAGAATAATAATACATTTACACTATATACATATAGAGGTATAAATAAACACAGAGATATGACAGACAACAGAATAATAATACATTTACACTATATACATATAGAGGTATAAATAAACACAGAGATATGACAGACAACAGAATAATAATACATTTACACTATATACATATAGAGGTATAAATAAACACAGAGATATGACAGATAACAGACTAATAATACAGTTACACTATATACATATAGAGGTATAAATAAACAGAGAGATATGACAGACAACAGACTAATAATACATAAACACAGGGATATGACAGACAACAGAATAATAATACATTTACACTATATACATATAGTGGTATAAATAAACACAGGGATATGACAGACAACAGACTAATAATACATTTACACTATATACATATAGAGGTATAAATAAACACAGAGATGTGACAGACAACAGACTAATAATACATTTACACTATATACATATAGAGGTATAAATAAA
The DNA here is from genome assembly GCF_027579735.1 of Bombina bombina. Taxonomy (NCBI): domain Eukaryota; kingdom Metazoa; phylum Chordata; class Amphibia; order Anura; family Bombinatoridae; genus Bombina; species Bombina bombina. The sequence continues at coordinate 18,142,161 of NC_069502.1, read as the reverse complement.
CACAGAGATATGACAGACAAGACTAATAATACATTTACACTATATACATATAGAGGTATAAATAAACACAGAGATATGACAGACAACAGAATAATAATACAGTTACACTATATACATATAGAGGTATAAATAAACACAGAGATATGACAGACAACAGACTAATAATACATTTACACTATATACATATAGAGGTATAAATAAACACAGAGATATGACAGACAACAGACTAATAATAATACATTTACACTATATACATATAGAGGTATAAATAAACACAGAGATATGACAGACAACAGACTAATAATACATTTACACTATATACATATAGAGGTATAAATAAACACAGAGATATGACAGACAACAGACTAATAATACAGTTACACTATATACATATAGAGGTATAAATAAACACAGATATGACAGACAACAGAATAATAATACATTTACACTATATACATATAGAGGTATAAATAAACACAGAGATATGACAGACAACAGACTAATAATACAGTTACACTATATACATATAGAGGTATAAATAAACACAGAGATATGACAGACAACAGACTAATAAAACATTTACACTATATACATATAGAGGTATAAATAAACACAGATATGACAGACAACAGAATAATAATACATTTACACTATATACATATAGAGGTATAAATAAACACAGAGATATGACAGACAACAGACTAATAATACAGTTACACTATATACATATAGAGGTATAAATAAACACAGAGATATGACAGACAACAGACTAATAAAACATTTACACTATATACATATAGAGGTATAAATAAACACAGATATGACAGACAACAGAATAATAATACATTTACACTATATACATATAGAGGTATAAATAAACACAGAGATATGACAGACAACAGAATAATAATACATTTACACTATATACATATAGAGGTATAAATAAACACAGAGATATGACAGACAACAGACTAATAATACAGTTACACTATATACATATAGAGGTATAAATAAACACAGAGATATGACAGACAACAGAATAATAATACATTTACACTATATACATATAGAGGTATAAATAAACACAGATATGACAGACAACAGACTAATAATACAGTTACACTATATACATATAGAGGTATAAATAAACACAGATATGACAGACAACAGACTAATAATACATTTACACTATATACATATAGAGGTATAAATAAACACAGATATGACAGACAACAGAATAATAATACATTTACACTATATACATATAGAGGTATAAATAAACACAGAGATATGACAGACAACAGACTAATAATACAGTTACACTATATACATATAGAGGTATAAATAAACACAGAGATATGACAGACAACAGAATAATAATACAGTTACACTATATACATATAGAGGTATAAATAAACACAGAGATATGACAGACAACAGAATAATAATACATTTACACTATATACATATAGAGTTATAAATGTAGCCCTTCCTGTTGAACATTTTCCTGTGAACTTTTGCACCTGTATACATTCTGCAGGAGAAGTTGCCTAGGCAACTATTAGACTGGTTGGTCATGTGATCAAGTGAAACTGAAAGAAGAGTGTAAGACACAGGAGGAAGCAGACATGTCAGAGCAGTGAAGGTGTGTGTGAGGCCTGGCTGTGTGAGAGCTGCAGACTTCATCTTGTAAAGTAACAGCATCCCTCTGCTGATTTAGTGTATGCTGCCAGCTGCAGTCTGTCCCTGTTAGAGAGCTGTGGAGAAGAATGCAGACAAAGTAAATGACTGGCAGACCTTGGAGTTTTCTTTCAGCCTGTGCAGAATCCTGTCAGTGGTAAGAAGTATCCTCTCTCCTTGTCATACTGACAGGGCATTCTGTCCATCACATAAACTTATAAACAGCTCTTCCTGTGGATTGCAGTTTCCTATGAGCTGCAACTGTTTAAATGCATGTGGATTACCTTAAAGGGCCCCAACATTTATGTGCACCAACTGGTACCCATCAGCCATTAGGGTGAAGCCTGAGGGTGGGTTCGCAGGTGGTTTGGGAGGGTGCTGGGCCTGGTTAGAGAGAGTCGGTGTGTTAGTTAGCCACTGTATTTCTTGCCTTATTTTTATTTACCATAATCCTTTAATACATGTTCATACTGTTTTACTGTTATTACTGTGTGTGTTGTAGTTATTTATTATGTTCCTGTCTGGGAAACCCATTCTTGCCCTGGATGCCCAGTCAGGTGGAGGCACTGCCACAGTCATGTACCCCAACTCCCAGGTAGCGGAGACTCAGGATCAGCCTGCAGAGCACATGGAGGTAGCTGGGGTAAAGACCCACAGGGGTAATTGTGGGCCTAGGCCAAACCCCGTTACATTTGGTGGTACTGCTGAGATAAATTGGGGTACACCCAGTAAGGATCCGTTAATTCCCCGGCCCACACTCCCATTTGTAACAGATTGGGCCCAGCAACAGAAGGTACCATTGCATCATGCAGTGATGATATGCCAGGTACCTCCCTATAGTGAGATAAAACATGTCACCAAGTGCGTAGAGATTATACTGGGAATAGAGATGGTTACCATCAGAGACATCCTGCATGATTCATACGGTCAAACTTACATGTTAGTATATTCCCATGCAGATTTGAGAGGCCGTCATAGGCCTACATGTCTATACCTTCTTGAAACAGCTCCTGAAGGATGTCGCTTAGTGTACGCTCTCCCTGATAAGGAGGAAGGGGTTACACTGCAGCAACCCTCCACTATAGGCCAAAGAGACTTTAATGTATCAAGTTATTCCCAGATTCTGTCCCCTTTGTCAGAGAAACCCCCCAGGAGATTACCGGTTACCCCTGTAGAGACTGGGGCCATCCCCAAACGAAATGTCTACTTTTCCAGTGTGCAAGGGACAACTGCCCCTAAGACCCCAGATCTAGTGGTTCCCTCATCTCCAACATCCCCAAAACCAGGCGATTCCCTATTGAGAACCACAAGTTCAGGAGAGAGTAACATATCTGAAATACTGCAAAAACTCTCAGAAGCCATAGTAACAGCTACCCATACCCACAGTTACCGTAAGCTGAAAGTGTTTTCTGGGAATCAACCTGTTCCTGCCGGGGAGGAGCCCTTTAAGGCCTGGAAGGATAATGCTGTACAATTTTTGGAAGAATGGTCTTGTACGGATAACATAAAAAAACAACGGATAATGGAGAGTCTTCGTTTCCCAGCTACAAATATGATAAGGCTGTTTAGGGGAGTGAATGAACAAGCTACCGCACAAGATTACCTGAAAGTTTTGCAGGATGCGTATGGAAAATCTGAGGACTCTGATGATCTATTAATCAAGTTCCTAGCCACTAAACAGAAGGAACATGAGAAAGCTTCAGACTATATCAATCGATTACAATTGTCACTGGGAAAACTGTTTCATAATGGAGCAGTCACTGCATCTGAGTTGGATGCTCGACTATCCAAACAAATTCAGAAGGGAGGCCTTAGCAATGATCCAGTCATGATCATGTTAAGAGTTAAGTTGGATGATCAAGTCTTGTCCTATTCCACACTGATCCGAAAAGCAAAAATACTGGAGAACCAAATGTCCCCATCTCCTCCACAAAAAGGAAATTCTTCTAAAGCTGCAGATAAAGAGGATATGGAACTGTTCGTCCTTAAAAAAAAGGTAGCTGAATTAGAATTATTGTCTAAGTCATCGCCAAGAAGAACAGATTATTCTCCTACCAGGAGGCAGCACCGCAGGGAGACCACAGGAAGGTTATTCCCAGAGGAACAGTCCCCCCGAGGGAACTGTTTTAAGTGTGGAAAATCAGGGCATTTCAAGCGGGAGTGTCCCACTAATTCATCAGATACAGAAGTGGATGTGCTAGCTATTGAGCTGGAGGAGGCTCAAGCTACCAGTCCTTTCAGGAAAAGAGGAAAAAGAACCACACCCATATTATCTGTGGGGGCCAAGATCGGGCCCAAATCTCTGATACAGTTACAAATAGAAGATATTCATGCCTCGGCCTTGTTAGATACTGGATCCCAGGTCACCATCATTAATAGAGACTTCTATGACCATCATCTAAAACATATTCCCCTGGAGCCAGCAGGAGAGTTGCAGTTGTGGGGAGTGGGATCTCAGGCCCAGCCTGTAGAGGGATGTATAAGAGTGACAATAACAATCCCACAGTTAAACACAGGAATGATCTGCCCTATGGAATTGGAAGCTCTTGTATGCTCCATGAAGAAAACAATGTGCGCCCCAATAATTTTGGGTACCAACGCAAGAATGGTGCAGGACATGTTCAGGGCCTACCTAACTGAAGTTGGAGATGTATCTCTAACCAGACTGATGGAAGTCAGCCCTGTTCTAGGGAAAGAATGCCATCGACTAGCCCTACAAGCTAGACCAGGATCATGCCACTACTCGGGGAAAGAACCTTTATTTGTAAGGCCTGGAGAGACTAAGACTCTACGAGCCATAGCATCTATGCACCATGAAATATCAGGAGGAACCAGGCAATACCTCATTGAGTCCTTGCCTGAGGAGGATGCAAAAAAAGGGTGGACTCTCATACCTGAGGTGAAAGACTGGCGGAATCACTGGTGTAAAGATTTTCCCATAATGATAAGAAACTTAACACCCACAGAGATCAGAATTGATCGTCACCAGAAGATTGGTGTGATTCACTTGTTGGACCAAGTCTCTTCAGTAATGTCTGTAAAGGCAGAACAGGGAGGTGATCATGAAGGACCTATAGTTTTTGAACTGGAAGATTCTCCTCTACCACCAAAGTGGAGAGATAGCCTCCGATCCAAATTAGCTACTCGAGAGAAAGTTTTCTCCAGGAAAGAAATGGATGTGGGATGTGCAAAGAGTGCCACACATGCTATCAGACTTTCTGACCCAGCTCCTTTCAGAGAAAGATCAAGGAGAATACCCCCTCGAGATGTGGAAGATGTCCGGGATATACTCAAACAGATGGAAGAATCTGGCATTATTAAAGAGTCCAGAAGTCCATATGCCTCACCCATAGTGGTAGTTAGGAAAAAGAATGGCACAGTCCGGCTTTGCATAGACTATCGGACTTTAAACAAAAGGACTGTGCCAGATCAATATACTCTGCCACGGATAGAAGATCTGCTAGATGCCCTTTCTGGAAGCCAGTGGTTCAGCGTCCTGGACTTGAGGTCTGGGTATTATCAGGTACCCATGAAGAAGGAGGATCAGGAAAAGACAGCTTTCATCTGTCCCTTGGGATTCTACGAGTTTACCAGGATGCCCCAAGGGGTCACTGGAGCTCCCGCCACCTTTCAAAGGCTGATGGAGAAGACTGTGGGGGATATGAATCCCAAAGAGTGCCTAGTCTATCTTGATGACCTCATAGTGTTTGGAAGGACACCAGAAGAGCACGAACAGCGATTGCTGAAGGTGTTGGATCGACTCCAAGCAGAGGGTCTGAAATTATCAATAGACAAATGTCGATTTGCCCAGAACTCTGTTACATATGTAGGTCACATTGTTTCCGCACAAGGTGTGACAACTGACCCGACCAAAATTGAAGCGGTGATGAACTGGCCCAGGCCAGATAACATCAGTGAGCTGCGCTCATTTCTTGGATTCTGCGGTTACTACCGGAGGTTTGTGAAAGACTATTCAAAGATTGCTCGAGAGCTACACAACCTGTTAAAGACTACCTCAGCTATAGAGGGTGTTAAGGCGCCAAGTCCTAAAGACTCCTTCGGAAAGAAATGGACCTCAGGATGCGAAGAAGCCTTCTTAATCTTGAAGAAAAGACTCACAGAAGCTCCTGTATTGGCATATTCAGATCCCGAGAAACCATATGTGCTCCATGTTGATGCCAGTATGGAAGGCCTAGGGGCCGTATTGCATCAGAGCTACCCAGAAGGGTTAAGACCAGTGGCCTACATAAGTAGAAGTCTAACTGGTGCAGAGAAAAACTATCCGGTCCATAAGCTAGAATTCTTGGCGCTCAAGTGGGCAATTGTGGACAAGTTACATGACTATTTATATGGAGCAACATTTGAGGTAAGGACGGATAACAATCCGCTTACTTATATTCAAACAACAGCAAAGCTGGATGCCACAGGGCATAGGTGGCTGGCAGCATTGTCAAACTATAGTTTCAGCCTTAAATACAAGCCAGGCCCTAAGAATGTCAGTGCGGATGCTCTGTCCCGCAGACCTGGACTTCCTCCTCATGAAGAAAAGGAGGAATGGGAAGAAATCCCTGTGCCTGGGGTAGGAGCCCTGTGCCAAACATATGTAGTGGCTGAGAGGCAGGATGAGTTCTCTGAACTCAGAGGAATAGACTCCATATGTCACTCCCCAGAAGCCGTACCAGAGGTATTCTGTGCTCCAGCAATGCTCCAACAGTGGTCTCACATAACCAATGAAGACAAGAAGAAAGCCCAGTCACAGGACTGGTATATAGGTACAGTCCTCAAGGCAATGAGAGCCAAGAACCCTAAATTACTGAGCTCCCTTCCCATTGGACAAAGAGATTTGTACCGGAGAGAATGGAGTAAACTACATCTAGAAGATGGAATCCTTTATAGAGTTATAAAATACCATGACCACCCTGGTCGAAAGCAGCTAGTGTTACCTCATAGATATCGGGGAATGGTCCTGAGAGCTCTCCATGATCAACATGGGCATCTTGGGGTAGACAAGACCTATGGCCTGGTACAAGACCGGTTCTATTGGCCTCGCATGAGAGAACATGTTGAACATTATGTGAAGACCTGCAGAAGATGTATTCAGAGAAAGACTCTGCCTGTGAGAGCTGCCCCTATGGGCCACCTGAGAAGTACAGGACCCCTGGATCTTGTGTGCATGGACTATCTATGTATTGAGAATGATACTACCGGAATTGGGAATGTTCTGGTAGTAACAGACCATTTCACCAGATACGCTCAGGCTTTTCCCACTAAAGACCAGAAGGCTGTGACCGTAGCCAAGGTCCTCTGGCAGAAATATTTTATGCACTACGGTCTGCCCAATCGAATACATTCTGATCAAGGTAGAGACTTTGAGAGTAAGCTGATCAAAGAACTGCTGGATATGTTGCAGGTTCACAAGTCCAGAACAACACCCTACCACCCTGAGGGTGATGCCCAGCCTGAGCGTTTTAATAGGACACTCCTAGACATGCTCGGGACTCTGAAACAAGTAGAGAAGCGGTCCTGGAGTAAGCATGTAGAAGCCATGGTCCATGCATATAATTGCACAAGGCATGAGTCTACAGGATTCTCACCCTATTTCCTAATGTTTGGAAGGGAAGCCAGACTACCGATAGATGTCCGGTTGGGGGTGTCCCCAGATGGTACAAAGTCAGACTCTCACTTCCAGTATGTGAGGACCCTCAGACAAAACCTTCACAGTGCCTACGAGTTGGCCACTCAAGCTGCGGCAAAAATGGAGGAACGCAACAAAAGAAGATACGATACCAAAGTGAAGCATCAGGAAGTCCAAGCGGGAGATAAGGTTCTCCTCCGGAATCTAGGGCTACCTGGGAAACACAAATTAGCAGACAGATGGAAGGATACCCTATTTGAAGTTGTGTCTAAGCTAAAGGGGCTGCCAGTGTATAATATAAAAGGCCCAGAAGGCCGGATCAAAGCTTGGCATAGGAACCATCTACTACCAATAGCCTATATCGATGAAGAGGAAGGGAGTAGTAGTGAATGGGAGAAAAGCACAACGGAGAGTCCTGAAAATGAGGCAGTAGAGACCCCAGAAGCTCTTAGTGCTGATGATCAATGGTGGTCTCCTCCTGCTGAGGAAACACAGCACTTTCCTTCCTCTCCTCCCTTAGCCTCCTCTACATTGAATCCCAACAGCCCCAACTTTGTGCCTGGGACCCCAAAAGGAGACTCTTGTATCATGGGAAAGCCAGGGTCTCAAGCATCTGGTGACCTCCCCACCCAAGTGGCCAGAGCTGAAGATTCCCAGGAACATTCTGGACTTCCTCAGAGAGAACAGAGACTGGGTACTAGAATACGACAGCCTCCCAGGGTTCTTACTTACGATCAAGTCGGAGAACCCAGTTATGTACATATGCCCCAGGTACAATCTAAAATGGTTGATTTACTGTATGCGGTTGCGGACATTATGAATGTTGGAACCTCTCTGTACTAGAATAAACTGTAAGATAGTTAACATTTGTTTATAGGACTGTTAGTGCATTTATTATTATTTATATGTTTTGTTTTTTCAATTTACCTCTTGGTGGAACCTTGCCAGTGGAAGGCAAGGATTTTACAAGGGGGAGAATGTAGCCCTTCCTGTTGAACATTTGCACCTGTATACATTCTGCAGGAGAAGTTGCCTAGGCAACTATTAGACTGGTTGGTCATGTGATCAAGTGAAACTGAAAGAAGAGTGTAAGACACAGGAGGAAGCAGACATGTCAGAGCAGTGAAGGTGTGTGTGAGGCCTGGCTGTGTGAGAGCTGCAGACTTCATCTTGTAAAGTAACAGCATTCCTCTGCTGATTTAGTGTATGCTGCCAGCTGCAGTCTGCCCCTGTTAGAGAGCTGTGGAGAAGAATGCCGACAAAGTAAATGACTGTCAGACCTTGGAGTTTTCTTTCAGCCTGTGCAGAATCCTGTCAGTGGTAAGAAGTATCCTCTCTCCTTGTCATACTGACAGGGCATTCTGTCCATCACATAAACTTATAAACAGCTCTTCCTGTGGATTGCAGTTTCCTATGAGCTGCAACTGTTTAAATGCATGTGGATTACCTTAAAGGGCCCCAACATTTATGTGCACCAACTGGTACCCATCAGCCATTAGGGTGAAGCCTGAGGGTGGGTTCGCAGGTGGTTTGGGAGGGTGCTGGGCCTGGTTAGAGAGAGTCGGTGTGTTAGTTAGCCACTGTATTTCTTGCCTTATTTTTATTTACCATAATCCTTTAATACATGTTCATACTGTTTTACTGTTATTACTGTGTGTGTTGTAGTTATTTATTATGTTCCTGTCTGGGAAACCCATTCTTGCCCTGGATGCCCAGTCAGGTGGAGGCACTGCCACAGTCATGTACCCCAACTCCCAGGTAGCGGAGACTCAGGATCAGCCTGCAGAGCACATGGAGGTAGCTGGGGTAAAGACCCACAGGGGTAATTGTGGGCCTAGGCCAAACCCCGTTACATAAATAAACACAGAGATATGACAGACAACAGAATAATAATACATTTACACTATATACATATAGAGGTATAAATAAACACAGAGATATGACAGACAACAGATTAATAATACAGTTACACTATATACATATAGAGGTATAAATAAACACAGAGATATGACAGATAACAGAATAATAATACATTTACACTATATACATATAGAGGTATAAATAAACACAGAGATATGACAGACAACAGAATAATAATACATTTACACTATATACATATAGAGGTATAAATAAACACAGAGATATGACAGACAATAGACTAATAATACATTTACACTATATACATATAGAGGTATAAATAAACACAGAGATATAACAGACACAGAATAATAATACATTTACACTATATACATATAGAGGTATAAATAAACACAGAGATATGACAGACACAGAATAATAATACATTTACACTATATACATATAGAGGTATAAATAAACACAGAGATATGACAGACAACAGAATAATAATACATTTACACTATATACATATAGAGGTATAAATAAACACAGAGATATGACAGACAACAGAATAATAATACAGTTACACTATATACATATAGAGGTATAAATAAACACAGAGATATGACAGACAACAGACTAATAATACAGTTACACTATATACATATAGAGGTATAAATAAACACAGAGATATGACAGACAACAGAATAATAATACAGTTACACTATATACATATAGAGGTATAAATAAACACAGAGATATGACAGACAACAGAATAATAATACAGTTACACTATATACATATAGAGGTATAAATAAACACAGAGATATGACAGACAACAGAATAATAATACAGTTACACTATATACATATAGAGGTATAAATAAACACAGAGATATGACAGACAACAGAATAATAATACAGTTACACTATATACATATAGAGGTATAAATAAACACAGAGATATGACAGACAACAGACTAATAATACATTTACACTATATACATATAGAGGTATAAATAAACACAGAGATATGACAGACAACAGACTAATAATACATTTACACTATATACATATAGAGGTATAAATAAACACAGAGATATGACAGACAACAGAATAATAATACAGTTACACTACATACATATAGAGGTATAAATAAACACAGAGATATGACAGACAACAGAATAATAATACATTTACACTATATACATATAGAGGTATAAATAAACACAATGATATGACAGACAGAATAATAATACATTTACACTATATACATATAGAGGTATAAATAAACACAGAGATATGACAGACAACAGAATAATAATACATTTACACTATATACATATAGAGGTATAAATAAACACAGATATGACAGACAACAGAATAATAATACAGTTACACTATATATATATAGAGGTATAAATAAACACAGAGATATGACAGACAACAGACTAATAATACAGTTACACTATATACATATAGAGGTATAAATAAACACAGAGATATAACAGACAACAGAATAATAATACAATTACACTATATACATATAGAGGTATAAATAAACACAGAGATATGACAGACAACAGACTAATACATTTACACTATATACATATAGTGGTATAAATAAACACAGAGATATGACAGACAACAGAATAATAATACATTTACACTACATACATATAGTGGTATAAATAAACACAGAGATATGACAGACAACAGAATAATAATACATTTACACTATATACATATAGAGGTATAAATAAACACAGAGATATGACAGACAACAGAATAATAATACATTTACACTATATACATATTGTGGTATAAATAAACACAGAGATATGACAGACAACAGACTAATAATACATTTACACTATATACATATAGAGGTATAAATATACACAGAGATATGACAGAAAACAGACTAATAATACATTTACACTATATACATATAGAGGTATAAATAAACACAGAGATATGACAGACAACAGAATAATAATACAGTTACACTATATACATATAGAGGTATAAATAAACACAGAGATATGACAGACAACAGACTAATAATACATTTACACTATATACATATAGAGGTATAAATAAACACAGAGATATGACAGACAACAGAATAATAATACAGTTACACTATATACATATAGAGGTATAAATATACACAGAGATATGACAGACAACAGAATAATAATACTGTTACACTATATACATATAGAGGTATAAATAAACACAGAGATATGACAGACAATAGAATAATAATACAGTTACACTATATACATATAGAGGTATAAATAAACACAGAGATATGACAGACAACAGACTAATAATACATTTACACTATATACATATAGAGGTATAAATATACACAGAGATATGACAGACAACAGAATAATAATACTGTTACACTATATACATATAGAGGTATAAATAAACACAGAGATATGACAGACAATAGAATAATAATACAGTTACACTATATACATATAGAGGTATAAATAAAAATAGAGATATGACAGACAATATTGTTGAAACAAAAAAAAGAACTTAGGGACATGTACATATGTTTGCAAAAGATTTCTTACATAACACACACAAACACACGCACGCATGTGCAAGGATATATGTACAAATTCTAGCATTAATAATAATTTAAAAAAAGTAAATAAAAATGACTTCTAGAAATACAAATACACTTTAATTTATGTGAAAGTATCATATAACAAATCAAAAAAAAAAAATAACTTTCTATGAGATATTGTTTGTTGAGGTATAAATCAATCTTTTTCTTGGACATTAACAGTTGAAAAATAAAAAAAATAGCTTTAGAGAAATGTGCTTGTTCATGGACAGTAATGAAATGGTATAAATAAAGTTGGGAAAAACCTGAATAACCACGACATCCATGACTGTTAGTTAACACCAGTCTGATGCTCTTTGCACCATACTTGGTGCACGTGTTTTTGACGGCTTTTTTGATAAAAAAGGAAATCATATTCAGGTCCATGGCAGCGATGTTTGCCGAGTGAATTGACGCCGCCAATTGCAACATAGTTGACGATTTGATAAATAGGCCCCACTATGTCCACGGCCCAGGGATCCGGGACATCTTGTACCCATGCTTGGGAAAATTGTGAAAGTCTGCACCCCACTTGATCCGCTCCAGGATCGGGGGCAAACCCTTCATGCTGATTTAGAGTCAGCTGATGGTTTCTTTCATTGCTTCCCCTTGTTCCAAGACTGATTGGGTTTCCAAGAAGGCTTGGACTGTTTCTGCTTGGAAGAGGGAGGGGAAGGCTTACCTCTGAAGTTACGAAAGGAACAAAAATTACTCTGATGTCCTTTCATCCTATTCTTCTTATCTTGCGGCAGAAAAGATCCTTTACCACCCATGATATCAGAAATAATCTCCACCAGCCCAGGTCCAAACAAGGTCTTCCCCTTGTAAGGAATCGCCAAAAGCTTGGACTTAGATGAAACATCCGCTGATTAAGATTACAGCCACAAAGCTCTGCGCGCTAATACAGCGAAACCAGATATTTTGGCTCTCAATTTAATAACCTGCAATGAAACGTCAGTAATAAAGGAATTGGCTAATTTAAGAGTCTTAATCCTGTCTTGAATCTCATCCAAGGGAGTCTCCATCTGAAGAGACCCAAACAATGCGTCAAACCAATAGGCTGCCGCACTTGTCACAGTAGCAATACACAGCAGGTTGCCATTGGAGACCTTGATAAACATACATCCTTTTCAAATAAGCCTCCAGCTTTTTGTCCATTGGATCTTTAAAGGAGCAACTATCCTCAATAGGAATAGTAGTTCTCTTAGCCAGAGTAGAAATTGCCCCTTCCACTTTGGGAACCGTTTGCCATGACTCCTTAATAGAGTCTGCCACAGGAAACATATTTTTAAAGACAGGAGATGGAAAAAAATAAATCCCAGGTCTCTCCCATTCCTGTGCAATAATTTCTGTAGCACGGTCTGGTGCGGGAAACACCTCCACAGAGGCAGGAACATCAAAGTACTTATTAAGTTTACTAGATTTCCTAGGGTTGACAACGGCGGGTATCCGAGTTGTCCAAGGTAGCCAAAACCTCCTTTAACAAGACACAGAGGTGTTCAAGCTTAAATCTGAAGAATACAACTTTGGCATCAGATGAAGGAATTACACTGTCTGAATCTGAGATTTCACCCTCAGAGGATACCGATGTATCGTCCTCTTTAGACTTATGAAAAAGAGCAACCTGGGTAGCTGAACCTGAATCAGAAACCTTTCTATCTGAATCTCTAGATTTCCTCTTACATTTTCCCTGTAGCATGGAAATAGCAGCTAATGCCGCAGAAGATACCTGGGAAGCAATTTCTGCTTGCAAATAGACTCCTTCAGGAGATTGAGAGGAACCGCAGGGCACTGCATGTGACGATGGAGGAGAATGCTGTGGCATTGCCTGAAAGGCATCATCCCGAGAGAATGGTGGCTCAGAAGCAAAACTACTATCTTTATGCAAGTCCTCTCTATACATGAGGAGCAGAAAGGCAGGTGAGGTTCAACTTGGTTATACAAGCAAAGTTTGCATTGAACTATAGAAACAATTCCCCTATCCATAAGTGTAATAAAAATGAATCCAGTACTGTCCCTTTAAGAATTATGCTCCCCAGGGACATTCTGTGTACTCCTTACCCCAATAAGGTAGCATACAACTAATACCCAATTTTGAGTTGAAAAACAGAAAAATGCTTGCAAATTAACAGGGAATGAATGTAGCAGTAATTACGACCCAGACTCTACACCTCAGATATAGCTAAGGCACCTACCTGCCCCTTCTGACCAACGCAACTGTGAAGCGATAATAAAAATACAACCGCTCCGGTCTCTGCTGACAGGAAATCACGTGACACGTGATCGGCATCAGAAATGCACCACTATCCAGAAAGCGTGCGATTACTATTAAAAAAACGCCTCTCAAACAGATCCACTTCCCTCACTAAAATCTTGCTTGTCTTCTTAGTGACTGGGGCGGAGCAAAGCGGCCATAAGCAAGAAAAAGCAAGTCAGCACGGTCTGACCCTCGCAACTGCACCTTCTAGGCACACTAACATTCAGTGAATCATAGGTACATTTGTCCCAGACCAATTAAACCCTGAGCCACCAAATGGAAATAAACATTAAAACTTTATTTCCCTTCTCTTGTCACAGTCCAAGTGCCTGCACACTGCCTAAGAACTCCTGAACTCAGGATTGTTGTCTCAATATACGTGCAGTTACAAATTAACCCTTCAGTGCCAGTGACTCTTCCCAGAAGATAAAATATGGCACTTACCTGCACCTCTAGCTGTCCAGCAGGAGGACATCTCACCCGGCATGAGAGGAATCCGCTCCTCACAGAGACCTGTGGAAAAAAGAAAGGACAAAGTAAACCTACTCTGGCTTTCTATACAGGGGCAGCGACACGTTAGGAAAATGCAGTGAGGCCCACCCCACAAGTTCCTAACTGCTTACAAGCCACCACCTCGATACTGAAGAGACTAATGTGGAGTACGGCTAAACCCAATCTTGAAAAGAAAGATCAGAGTAAACCTACTCTGGCTTTCAAAATAATAAAATCTTGATTGAAGTGAAATAAATTAAATCTTCAGACACCAAAACTTCACGTCCTCCTTGCACCGAATGTAAAGAGAATGACTGGGGTTTGCGTGAAGGTGGAGTGATACTTAACAGCTTGACTGTGGTGCACTTTGCCTCCTCCTGCTGGCCAGGAGTGATATTCCCAACAGTAATTGAGGACGCTGTGTACTCACCATATCTTAGGAAAGAAATGTGTGTGTGAAATATATACATATACAATATATATATATATATATATATATATATATATATATATATATATATACATACATATACATACATACACACACACACATACATACATACACACACACATATACATACACACACATTAAATTGATCAAGATAAAGATTTAATTACTTATGCAAATGTGTTTTAATAAATGGTCCAAGACCGTGAACATGATTTAATAAATTTTATATTTTAATTATTCTACTATATACAAATGTGTTATTGAAATTGTGATTAACTCCATATTTATGGTGTTTTACCTGTAGGTACAGAATAAGCCAGAAGAAAACTAATTTAAAGTGACAGTCAACTCAAAATTGTTGTTTATTGTTTAAAAAGATAGATCATCCCTAACCCATCCCCCAGTTTTGCATAACCAACACTGTTCTATTAATATACTTTTTACCTCTGTGATTACCCTGTATCTAAGCTTTTGCACACTGCCCCTTATCTCAGTTTTATTAATACACTTTTTACCTCTGTGATTACCCTGTATCTAAGCTTCTGCAGACTGCCCCTTATCTCAGTTATAATAATATACTTTTTACCTCTGTGATTACCTTGTATCTAAGCCTCTGCAGACTGCTCCTTATCTCAGTTATATTAATATACTTTTTACCTCTGTGATTACCCTGTATCTAAGCCTCTGCAGACTGCTCCTTATCTCAGTTATATTAATATACTTTTTACCTCTGTGATTACCCTGTATCTAAGCTTCTGCAGACTGACCCTTATCTCAGTTATAACAATGTACTTTTTACCTCTGTGATTACCCTGTATCTAAGCTTCTGCAGACTGCCCCTTATCTCAGTTATAATAATGTACTTTTTACCTCTGTGATTACCCTGTATCTAAGCTTCTGCAGACTGCCCCTTATCTCAGTTATAATTATGTACTTTTTACCTCTGTGATTACCCTGTATCTAAGCCTCTGCAGACTGCTCCTTATCTCAGTTATATTAATAAACTTTTTACCTCTGTGATTACCCTGTATCTAAGCCTCTGCAGACTGCTCCTTATCTCAGTTATATTAATATACTTTTTACCTCTGTGATTACCTTGTATCTAAGTCTCTGCAGACTGCCCCTTATCTCAGTTATAATAATACACTTTTTACCTCTGTGATTACCTTGTATCTAAGCCTCTGCAGACTGACCCTTACCTCAGTTATAATAATGTACTTTTTACCTCTGTGATTACCCTGTATCTAAGCTTCTGCAGACTGCCCCTTATCTCAGTTATAATAATGTACTTTTTACCTCTGTGATTACCCTGTATCTAAGCTTCTGCAGACTGCTCCTTATCTCAGTTATATTAATATACTTTTTACCTCTGTGATTACCCTGTAACTAAGCCTTTGCAGACTGCTCCTTATCTCAGTTATATTAATATACTTTTTACCTCTGTGATTACCCTGTATCTAAGCCTCTGCAGACTGCCCCTTATCTCAGTTATAATAATACACTTTTTACCTCTGTGATTACCTTGTATCTAAGCCTTTTTCTGACAGCCCCCTGATCATATGACTTTATTCATTATCTATTGACTTGCATTTTATCCAATTGGTGCAGTGTTGTGCACAACCTACGGGCGTGAGCAAAATGTTATCTATATGGCTCACATGAACTAGCACTCCTCTGTTGTGAAAAGCCAATATTTAAAAAAAAAAAACACATGTGATGAGAGGCTGTCTGCAGTGGCTTAGAAACAGGCAGACATTTAGAGGTTATAAAGTGTATTAATATAACAATGTTGGTTGTGCAAAGCTGGGGAATGGGTAGGAAAGGCGCTATCTATCTTTTTAAACAATAACAATTTTGGTGTTAAATGTCCCTTTAAGCTAAGTGACAATCTACATTCAGCTGAATGGGAGGAGTCTCAGTTCTGACTTAATAGCCTCAGTTCTATTAGCCCTTGTGCAACTCAAACCTAGAGCAATTTCTGCTCTGCTCACCTAACTGAGGGTTCATTCTATAAATGCCTTGGCTTCTCTTGCTGGACAGATCTGAGATTTCTTAACCCAAGAGAACAGTGTCAGTTACCATAAAAACCCCAGGAGTTTGTATCTGAATATTTCAATAAAATAAAAAACATAAAAACAGATAATGAGAAAATATAGTCAAGTTAGTTCACAGAACGTTTAAGATTGTAAAAAGTTTTCAAGATACATTTTTTTTGTGGCTGACAATTACATTGAGGCCACCACAATTACCATTAACAACAATGCATATTAAGAGTTATGAACACTCTAAAATACAGTTATAGGAATAATGAGGGAAACAATGTATACAGGTTGTAATCAGGCCATATTTAATCGCCACACAATCAGGAGTTTCCTATGTATCTAAGTGTGTTTGCGTTACACAGACAATTTAACTAAGCTTTATTCGTACCAAGTGTATGCTGCCATAGGGCAGGGACATCGGAGATGCCAGCTTCTGCTAAACAGTTTTATAGAAATAGTTATGACAATTTATCATGTTTCTATATATATCTTATACGTTTTCATTCGACAAGAAATTGGTTGTCTAGTATATTTAATTTATATCATTTTGATAACATTGATGTTTTTTCAGTGAGTATTTAAAATAATGACTGTTTTTTCTATATTTCTTCAATGTCTTTTCTTGCATTAAAATAATTATAATAAAAAACAAATTCTTAAAAATGTTCAAATGTTTAAAACATTATGCTTACCTGATAAATTACTTTCTTTCTTGGCAGTGAGAGTCCACAAAATCCATTCATAACCTATGGGAATGCAATACCCAAACTGTAGAGTCCACAAAAAATTAGGGAGGGAAAGCAGTCCTAAATACTAGGCACCACCGCTTTAAGAACCTATCTCCCAAAGGCGCCTTTGCTGAGGCAAAAATATCAAATCTGTAAAACTTTGGGGGGCGTGTCCTAGCCGCAGCCATGGTCGGATGCTATCTTCACTAGCTCTCGTGGCAAATTTAATGACTTGATGTCTATCTACATTTTATTGAGGAATCCAGCCACATACTTATAACTGACAACCTGGAGGAAGTTTGTAGGTACAAAGCTATCTATAATACTGCCTTCTTTCTCATACTGGAGGATACTTTCTACCCGGGCATCTACTCAGTGGCCTAACTACAGATCGCAACACCTCCCCCCCGGTTTACCATCTAGCCGGGTAACAGTGTCTCTGAAATATTCTGGGGATGGAGACCTTTTCCTACCTAATCGCTCTACTGGAGGAGCTGGGCCATAAAGCTGACAGACAGTTTCTAGATCTATGGTCTGCTATCACAGGTCCGTATACCCAAGATGGCGCCGGTAACCTAACCAGCTATAGCACGTACTCTGCAGACCCAGCAGAAGATTTGCTACTTACTCAAAACTGGCATGAGCGGACACTGGAGGAGCAGCCTACCGAAGTTCCAATGGCCATACTATATGAGGAGACGGATAACTGCTTGACACAGCCTAGCGCTGACAGTTCACTATGTCCTGTTGCAGTTTCATCAGAGCGAGCAGGATCCCCGTCCATCACTCAGCAGTTTTTTCAGCTCCCTCTCCCTCCTGGCCTATGCTGTCAAGTCAAAGTTGCGGGAGGTACGGCCGACTCCCGCAAACAAATCTCTCACTCTCCTGATACTCATTGTGCAGAACATACTGCATGGGGAAGGGAAGATCAGACATTAGAACTGGTTCCTGCCTGTAAATGGTATGTCCTGCAAAGCTCCCTCATGCAAGAATCCCACCTCAGCACAAAGATTCTTCCAAAGTCCCACCATGGTTTATTGACTGACACTAGAATAGGAGTCGGTTAGGAGAGATATAACTACGATCTTAAAGTCTCCTTCTTCAGCCCTAATGGACATAAGTACATATCCATGTTTGAGCTGAGCCTAAAAAATGCCGTTTTTTTTATTGTGCTTTTTTTTTTTTTTTTTTTTTTTTTTATTATTCCCTTTACTGTTTAGATTAGAAGATCATTTAAATGTTTATGTTATTGTTGGACTACAGGCTTTTAGACACATGGTTCACATTAGATAGCTATAGACTGCTCATGACTTCTGTGTATTATGCTGCTCTCCCAAGATCCTTATTGTAAGCCATTTTATTTTTAAGATAAGCCTACTAATTTACTTTAAAATATGCGAGCACGTAGCCTATATGCCTTTTTTTTTTTCAGGTTTCCCTATGTGTAGAATAACCCCCTGGTTGAATATTGGTTTGCACACTATTATTTGTGGTTCTTCATATTTGTTATGCACACGAAGCAATATCTTTTCCCACGCCTCATCTTTACCCGCCCTTACAAGTGTGTACTGCACTTATATTGTTTTACTCCTGGGGGGTTTAGGCTACATGTTTAACCACCCTCATCGTGCCCGTCAATATCCTATACCCCTTCTGGTCTTATAGCAGTTTCAGTATCAAGCTATTATAATCCCATCTCATCCTGCCTCTTGTAGTCAATCCCAATAGAATCCTACCTCATTCTCACTCCCTGATGGTCTTAACCCTAAACATGACATTTTCATGACCCCATCTACAGTCTGATCTCTTCATATACAACTACACACATCTGAGACTTCTCTCTTCCCACAATTGCAGCCCACTTTCCTCCTCTTCCTTTCTATCCTCTATATCCCCTCCTAGATAGACTATACTCTGTATTTCTGCCTGCTGACACGCCTCCTTTTCCATCCGCCACTCATTACAATTAGGCTATAATTGCTCTCAAATATATTAGCTACATTTGACACGTTGCCACGTTGCATCATATATCTGGAATGTAAAGGACAGGAGAGGGTTTAATTCAAAAGACCCTGACACTCGCACTCTGCAGCACACCTACTTATCTACAGCGCATACTTACTTGCTGCTCTCCCGCAACTCCATACCAGAGATCTCATCAGCAAAGTGTTGTAATTTTGTGCTGTTTTATATCTGTCACACTTTCATTCTTTGTCAATAAGTCTAACTGTATTCACCTAATATCTATAGAGGCCTAGTGTGTACATGAGGGATTTGTCTACATTTCTCCTAGATGCTCTCCTTGTAAAGGCTCTGATACAGACTTATATGTCCAGATACATGTTTCCAGGTAACATATCCTTATGAACATATCCCACGAGTTATTGACCCACAACAAATTCTACAGATTTCCTACATAATAGCTTTTCAGGCCTTAATAGACTAAGATGTAGCCATCGGTTTGGTCATAGCAATTACCTTGGATCCTACTTTAAATTATACCAGTGTATCTGTCAGGAGACTATAGCACCCCCTCCCCATTTCCTTAAACCGGCAGGCCCATATCCTTACCTGTAACAGTCAGCCCAATAAAAGCATAAAATACTGAGCATTGCCAACATGTCTCTTATGCACCGTGTCAGATGTCTATCTTTCAATTAGATGGTAACCCAGTATACATTTTCCTGTCATTATATTCCCTGGACACGTCCCCCTCCCAATCTTAGAGCATATCTTGTCTGCTGACTTCCCCCCTTCTCCGTTATCATATGGTCCAAGAGTGACCTCCAGGTAACTATCACCCATCACCTAGTTTCTAATTCTCGGAGCCCATGAGTGGCCCATTCCACAGTTACCCCATCCATATACCTGTATTGAAAAATGAGGTTTCATTGGTGTCTATGTTATCTGCTCACTGTGACTATTTTACCTATTGCTACTCTATATATTATAATGAGCATACTTGATTTATAAGTTCTGATGAGCGCTCAGTGGGTGCTGAAGTTTGACACTAGCCTACTGTTTACTATCCCAACTACTTTGATATGTTGATACCTTGTATTCTTAATTTTATTTTCTTGATAATGTGCTAAAAACCTCAATAAAAAATGTTTTTTAAAAAAAATCTGTAAAACTTTGTGAAGGCATGTAATGAGGACCAAGTAGCAGCCTTACATATCTGTTCTTCTGAAGCCTCGTCCTTGAAGGCACAGGAAGAAGACACATTGTACGAGTAGAATGTGCCGTAACCATGATGGAGGCTGCTAGCTCACTTCTATATACGCCATGCAAAACAAACTTCTGAGCCAGAAGGATAGGGTAACAACTGTGGCTTTCCAACTGATGCGCTTACCCGAATGCAGGAAAAACAAGTAAGAGGATTGACAAAACTCCTTGGTAGCATGAAGATAGAACTTCAAAGCTCTAACCACGTCCAGATTAGGTTACAGTCTCCCCTTAGAGTAAGGAGAATTTGGACAAAGAGACTGAATAACAACTTCTTGATTAATATTGTGATTTGAGACGACCTTAGGTAAAACCCCCATCTTTGTCCGCACTACAGCCTTATCCGAATGAAACACTAGATTAGGCGGACCACACTGGAAGACAGACAATTCAGATACTCTACAAGCAGAGGAAATAGCTAACAGAAAAACACTTTCCAAGTGAGCACTCAATATCAATAAAATGCATAGGCTCAAAAGAACAAAATACATTTGAAGACATGTTTCTGGCAATAGCCTGAACGTCTGGCAAACGAGCCAACTTCTTATGCAACAAAACAGAGAGCAGAAATCTGACCTTTAATAAAACTGGCCAACAGGGCCTTCTCTAAACCCTCTTATAGAAAGTAAAGGATATGCTGAGTCTTCACCTTGTGCCAAGGGATCCCACGGTCTGCACACCAAGACAGAAAAGCCCTACATGCCTTTGGGTAAATAGTCTGGTAACAGGCTTCTAGCCTGAGCCAGAGTATCAATCACCACCATAGAGCAACCTATCTGGGAAGAAACTATGCATTCAAAATCCATGCAGTCAGCCTCAGAGAACCTAGATTTTGATAGAAGAATAGACCCTGTGCCAAAAGGTCCAGACTCTGAGGTAGTCATGGAGGAGCAGAAAACATTCTCACAAGGTCTGCATATCAAGTCATTTGTGGCCACCCAGGAGCTAACAGGATCACTGGAATTTCCTCCTTTTTGATTCAAGCTATCACTCGAGTGGAGCCAAACAATTGGAGGAAAAAAAGATACACTAGATTGAAGTGCCACGGAACTTGTAAAGCGTCCACCAACTCTGCTTGAGGATCTAATCAATTTCAACCCGTATCCCGGCAGTTTGGAATGGAGATGGGAAGCCATCAGATCTATCTCTAGGTAACCCCACCTGCGGATGATCTTGCAAAACCCCTCCTGGATTAGCGACCATTCCACGGAGTGCAGAGCCTGTCTGCTCAGAAATTCTGCTTCCCAATTGATGACACATGGAATGCGGATGGCTGAAATATGGCACTGATATGTCTCTGCCTATTGAAGGATATGAGAGACCTCCATAGAACTGCGAGTTTTGCCCTGGAGATTGACATATGCCACCATAGTGATTTTGTTCGATTGAAATAGATTAAAATGGATGGAAAGCAACTGGGGCCACGACTGATCAATGGTGTCCCTTAGTTCCAGAATGTTGATTGGAAGCATCACTTCCTCCTCTATGTACCATGAGTCCCCCAACAAAGGCACCTTAGTCTGTCAAACTTGCATCTGCTAAGATCTCCCAGGATGGGCCTAGGAAACACATGCCCTGGTTTTGGAAAACGGGTTCCTGAGACCGCCACCAGGAAAGAGAGACTTACTCGACTCTGAATCCAGAGATATAACCTGAGACAGGTCTAAATAATTCCCGTTCCATTGCTTGAGCATAAAGAACTGTAGAAGATTCAGATGAAAGAAAGCAAAAGGAATACCATCTGAAGCAGCCAGCATAAGACCTACAATTACTATAAGAAAGAAAAACATACTGATAGAGTCTATTATGATGCCCAGAAAGGTTTATTCTTGAGTTGGGGGTGAGTATACTTTTTTCCATATTTAATTTCCAGCCATGTGTCCGAAGATACCAGAGTAAGTTCTGATTGAGTTGGTGCTAAAGTAAAGATGATGCCTGAACCAAGATGTCACCCAAGTATGGTGTCACAGCAATACCCTGTAGTCTAAATACAGCAAGGGAGGGCACCTAGTACTTTTGTGAAGATCCTGGGACCTGAAGCTAAACCAAATGGAAGAGCAACGAACTGGTAATGCCTGTCCATGGAAACAAAATATAGGTATTGGTAATGATCTCTGAATAGGAATGTGAAGGAGTGCATCCTTCAGATCTATGGAGGTAGAGGAAGAATGGACCTTGAGTAAAACTCTTCTCTGTCAAGAGGAACCGGGACAACAACCTCCATAGATAACAGATAGTCTAAACAGTGTAGAAAAGCTGCCCTTTTTCCTGGCTTCTCTAAAGTCCTTGAAGATAGGAACCTGCCCCTTAGAGGGCGAGATTGGAAACCTATTTTGTATCCCTGAGATATAATATCTAGAACCCAAGGGTCCTGAAATGGACTGGGCCTAAATTTCCAGGAACCGAGATAGCCTGCTCCGTACTGGCATGAGCCCAGGTCGGGGGCCAACCCTTCATGCTGACTTGCTATTATCTGGGAACGATTTGTTCCACACCTTGTTCGGTTTCCAGGTGTTCAGAGTTGGTTGTTGAAGTGCTCCTCTGTGTCTTGCTCTGACAAAAGGAGCAAAATTGTCCCATGGGCCGCCCTTTAGATTTCTTGTCTTGGGGCATATAGGCCCCCTTGCCACCACTAACAATAGATGATAGAATCTAGGCATTGGCAAAATGGGATGGGGAAAGATGAGGGACTAAGAGGGAAGTACTAGCACTCAAACTCCTATTGTTGTAATATGCTGTATCAAAACCAGCTTAGTTAAGTTTCTAATGAAGGTATTTAAAATTCATAAGCTTTATTGTTACTATTTAAAATAAATAGAGTTCATAATAGTGATAAAAATCACTAGCTCACACACCATTATCAAAAATATAAAACCAATCACACAAGAATATCTACATAACACCTAACAGACTGCACAATACCACTAAGTGATACCCCCTGTATTCCTGGCCGATAACTGGATACTTCGGCTTCAGGTGACAGGGGTAACACTGGTAGCTTAGTGTATACGTAGTCAAAAATGGTGACAGAAATTTGTGGATTGTAAGAACCCCACACAAACGCGTTCCGGCCATAATACAGGCCTTTCTCAATGTGTCTCAGATAAAAAATGACAAGCCGAGTGTCAGGTACAGCCTATTTTTAAACTTTGTGCTCATACGCTACTGCCAATCACAAGCCTTCGCTTCCACACGCCCCCACTAATAGCCTATGGTATGCGGTAATTATAATTTCCATTCAATACTAATGTGCTGACAACCAGGATTGGTTAATGTGTAGAGACCGCTTCTGATACGTCTACACAAACACACCCCCTGCCAAGAGTCCGTAACAATGCATTTGCACTGCTAGTATCAATGCCTCAAAGATATGTGTTTACAATATTCAAACGGATAAGATATTAATAACAATAAACTATGTATATGTTATCACACACTCACATCTTAATGTGACCTCATACAGAATGAATCTGCTTGTTAGGATTTCGACAATTGTGCTGTATTACTCTGATCTCAGTATATCCCCTCCAAGTGTTCTTACGCACTGTAGTTAGATTGTCACTTTATGGAAACATATGACAATTCCTGAATACAAGTGTTAATTTAATTGGTCCAGATGCAATCGCATTAGATTTAACCCTTTATGTTACTCTCATAAAGACGTTCAACACTGGGCAATACTATGGAGATTACTAATATACAGCGTTATGTCCCCACATACTTTGTAACAGAGGTTTTATTACATTAAATGCGAAGCCCACATATTCTTATGTTTTGTGTTCATTTAATGAAGATCCGGATGCAACTATATCAACCTAAACCTTGCATCTCAATGGTCTCATTGAGACGTATTGCACCAATTAGTATTGGAAAGAATGCCCATATACCATATTAAAAATCATACAATAGACAATTGAGGCTGGGATTTAAAAGTTATATAGGCTGCGCTTTTTTAAAAAAAAAGAAGGAAGAAAAAATGTGTACCATATATTTCTTTATTAAGACATGCACACACAGAATAAAATAAATATTTATAGAATATTCATATATTCCTAATGGTCCCATTGTGTTGTTGATCACCATAATGTTTGTGAAATCATATTCGTTATCTCACTTATTCATATAAAGGGGACCTACATGCTATCCACTTATCCAATACAAGGAATCCGTTCTTAACTGTATCTTATTAATTCTAGGACCTTAGTGGAAATATATTATAGGTATCACCCCATTCTGGGTGCATATCTCAAACAGGGTATATCATATTTTACTTGTATATTAGGGTGGCATACTCCATGTATTATTAATGGCCTACCCATATATGGTGGGTGAATGCCTTATTAATATTGGTTATTTGTGGGAAGAGGTAAATCCATTACACTTAATATATACCACAATTCCCTGATATACTAAACCCATCTGTGAGCACAACATAATCCCGAAGTTTAGTCTCTATTAAAGATATACCCAAAAGTTATTGTACTCATTCATGCCAAATGGCATTACAGAATTTAATCTGAATATCCACCTAGCTTCCTTCTTTAATAATGCCTGTTCAGTGTCACCACCTCTAATCCCTGGTTTAATTGACTCTAAGCTCCAACACTTGAAGCTTTGAGTTTTACCATTGTGGTTTTGTAGGAAGTGCTTTGCAACACTTGTAATTTTCCTACCATTCTCCACATCACGTTCAGCCAACCTGATATTACTTAGGTGCTCAGTCATTCTAGTGCCCAGGCACCTAGTAGTCATTCCTACGTAGATTAGATTACATTCACAAGATAAACAGTAAATCACATTCGTGCTCTTACAATTAATGTGATTCTTGATAAACCCACCATATATGGGTAGGCCATTAATAATACATGGAGTATGCCACCCGAATATACAAATAAAAGCAACTGAATATACCCTGTTTGAGATATGCACCCAGAATGGGATGATACCTATAATATATTTCCACTAAGGTCCTAGAATTAATAAGATACAGTTAAGAACTGATTCCTAGTATCGGATAAGTGGATAGCATGTAGGTCCCCTTTATATGAATAAGTGAGATAACGAATATGATTTCACAAACATTATGGTGATCAACAACACAATGGGACCATTAGGAATATATGAATATTCTATACATATTTATTTTATTCTGTGTGTGCATGTCTTAATAAAGAAATATATGGTACACATTTTTTCTTCCTTTTTTTTTTAAAAAGCGCAGCCTATATAACTTTAAATCCCAGCCTCAATTGTCTATTGTATGATTTTTAATATGGTATATGGGCATTCTTTCCAATACTAATTGGTGCAATACGTCTCAATGAGACCATTGAGATGCAAGGTTTAGGTTGATATAGTTGCATCCGGATCTTCATTAAATGAACACAAAACACAAGAATATGTGGGCTTCGCATTTAATGTAATAAAACCTCTGTTACAAAGTATGTGGGGACATAACGCTGTATATTAGTAATCTCCATAGTATTACCCAGTGTTGAACGTCTTTATGAAAGTAACATAAAGGGTTAAATCTAATGCGATTGCATCTGGACCCATTAAATTAACACTTGTATTCAGGAATTGTTATATGTTTCCATAAAGTGACCATCTAACTACAGTGCGTAAGAACACTTGGAGGGGATATACTGAGATCAGAGTAATACAGCGCAATTGTTGAAATCCTAACAACAGTGGCGTCACTAGGCTTGGTGTCACCCGGTGCGGAAACTCATGGTGTCACCCCCCCATGGTAATTTAAAAAAAATAAATTATATATATATATATATATATATATATATATATATATATATATACACACACATATACACACACATACATAATATATATATTTTTGTTGTGTTTTGGTTCGCACCACTTCATCTGATTATTACACTAAATCATTTGAGTGGTCTGACTTGTAAGTTAATATCAGAACCACCGTGTGCACGGAGGGAAAAGGGATATTGAATTTAATACTAAAACAAGAAATGTGTGAGAAACTTATTCTCACACTTAGGCCTAGATTTAGAGTTTGGCGGTAGCCGTGAAAACCAGCGTTAGAGGCTCCTAACGCTGGTTTTAGGCTACCGCCGGTATTTGGAGTCACTCAAAAAAGGGTCTAAGGCTCACTTTTCAGCCGCGACTTTTCCATACCGCAGATCCCCTTAAGTCAATTGCGTATCCTATCTTTTCAATGGGATCTTTCTAACTCCGGTATTTAGAGTCGTGTCTGAAGTGAGCGTTAGAAATCTAATGACAAAACTCCAGCCGCAGAAAAAAGTCAGTAGTTAAGAGCTTTTTGGGCTAACGCCGGTTCATAAAACTCTTAACTACTGTACTCTAAAGTACACTAACACCCATAAACTACCTATGTACCCCTAAACCGAGGTCCCCCCACATCGCCGCCACTCGATTACATTTTTTTAACCCCTAATCTGCCGACCGCCACCTACGTTATACTTATGTACCCCTAATCTGCTGCCCCTAACACCGCCGACCCCTGTATTATATTTATTAACCCCTAAACTGCCCCCCACAACGTCGCCGCCAGCTACCTACAATAATTAACCCCTAATCTGCCGACCGCAAAGCGCCGCCACCTACATTATAGCTATGTACCCCTAATCTGCTGCCCCTAACACCGCCGACCCCTATATTATATTTATTAACCCCTAATCTGCCCCCCTCAACGTTGCCTCCACCTGTCTACACTTATTAACCCCTAATCTGCCGAGCGGACCGCACCACTACTATAATAAAGTTAATAACCCCTAATCCGCCTCACTAACCCTATAATAAATAGTATTAACCCCTAATCTGCCCTCCCTAACATCACCGACACCTAACTTCAATTATTAACCCCTAATCTGCCGACCGGAGCTCACCGCTATTCTAATAAATGTATTAACCCCTAAAGCTAAGTCTAACCCTAACACCCCCCTAAGTTAAATATAATTTTAATCTAACGAAATTAATCAACTCTTATTAAATAAATTATTCCTATTTAAAGCTAAATACTTACCTGTAAAATAAACCCTAATATAGCTAAAATATAAATTATAATTACATTGTAGCTATTTTAGGATTAATATTTATTTTACAGGCAACTTTGTAATTATTTTAACCAGGTACAATAGCTATTAAATAGTTAAGAACTATTTAATAGTTACCTAGTTAAAATAATTACAAAATTACCTGTAAAATAAATCCTAACCTAAGTTACAATTAAACCTAACACTATACTATCATTAAATTAATTAAATAAAATACCTACAATTACCTACAATTAAACCTAACACTACACTATCAATACATTAATTAAATACAATATGTACAAATAACTAAAATGAAATAAACTAACTAAAGTACAAAAAATAAAAAAGAACTAAGTTACAAAAATAAAAAAATATTTACAAAACATAAGAAAAATATTACAACAATTTTAAACTAATTACACCTACTCTAAGCCCCCTAATAAAATAACAAAGCCCCCCAAAATAAAAAAATGCCCTACCCTATTCTAAATTACTAAAGTTCAAAGCTCTTTTACCTTACCAGCCCTGAACAGGGCCCTTTGCGGGGCATGCCCCAAGAAATTCAGCTCTTTTGCCTGTAAAAAAAAACATACAATACCCCCCCCCCCCAACATTACAACCCACCACCCACATACCCCTAATCTAACCCAAACCCCCCTTAAATAAACCTAACACTAAGCCCCTGAAGATCTTCCTACCTTATCTTCACCATACCAGGTTCACCGATCCGTCCTGAAGAGCTCCTCCGATGTCCTGATCCAAGCCCAAGCGGGGGGCTGAAGAGGTCCATGATCCGGCTGAAGTCTTCATCCAAGCGGGAGCTGAAGAGGTCCATGATCCGGATGAAGTCTTCATCCAAGCGGGAGCTGAAGAGGTCCATGATCCGGATGAAGTCTTCTATCAACGGCATCTTCAATCTTCTTTCTTCGGGAGACATCATCTTCCATCCGACGCGGAACATCCTCTTCTCCCGACGCCTACTAGCCGAATGACGGTTCCTTTAAGGGACGTCATCCAAGGTGGCGTCCCTCGAATTCCGATTGGCTGATAGGATTCTATCAGCCAAGCGGAATTAAGGTAGGAATATTCTGATTGGCTGATGGAATCAGCCAATCAGAATCAAGTTCAATCCGATTGGCTGATTCGATCAGCCAATCAGATTGAGCTCACATTCTATTGGCTGATCGGAGTAGGTGTAATTAGTTTAAAATTGTTGTAATATTTTTCTTATGTTTGTAAATATTTTTTTATTTTTTGTAACTTCTTTTTTATTTTTTGTACTTTAGTTAGTTTATTTCATTTTAGTTATTTGTACATATTGTATTTAATTAATTTATTGATAGTGTAGTGTTAGGTTTAATTGTAGGTAATTGTAGGTATTTTATTTAATTAATTTAATGATAGTATAGTGTTAGGTTTAATTGTAACTTAGGTTAGGATTTATTTTACAGGTAATTTTGTAATTATTTTAACTAGGTAACTATTAAATAGTTCTTAACTATTTAATAGCTATTGTACATGGTTAAAATAATTACAAAGTTGCCTGTAAAATAAATATTAATCCTAAAATAGCTATAATATAATTTATATTGTAGCTATATTAGGATTTATTTTACAGGTAAGTATTTAGCTTTAAATAGGAATAATTTATTTAATAAGAGTTAATTAATTTCGTTAGATTTAAATTATATTTAATTTAGGGGGGTGTTAGTGTTAGGGTTAGACTTAGCTTTAGGGGTTAATACATTTATTAGAATAGCGGTGAGCTCCGGTCAGCAGATTAGCGGTTAATAATTGAAGTTAGGTGTCGGCGATGTTAGGGAGGGCAGATTAGGGGTTAATACTATTTATTATAGGGTTAGTGAGGCGGATTAGGGGTTAATAACTTTATAATAATAGTGGTGCGGTCCGCTCTCAGATTAGGGGTTAATAAGTGTAGGTAGGTGGAGGCGACGTTGTGGGGGGCAGATTAGGGGTTAATAAATATAATATAGGGGTCGGCGGTGTTAGGGGCAGCAGATTAGGGGTACATAAGGATAATGTAAGTAGCGGCGGTTTACGGAGCGGCAGATTAGGGGTTAATAATAATATGCAGGGGTCAGCGATAGCGGGAGCGGCAGATTAGAGGTTAATAAGTGTAAGGTTAGGGGTGTTTAGGCTCGGGGTACATGTTAGGGTGTTAGGTGCAGACGTAGGAAGTGTTTCCCCATAGCAAACAATGGGGCTGCGTTAGGAGCTGAACGCGGCTTTTTTGCAGGTGTTAGGTTTTTTTTCAGCTCAAACAGCCCCATTGTTTCCTTTGGGGGAATCGTGCACGAGCACGTTTTTGAGGCTGGCCGCGTCCGTAAGCAACTCTGGTATCGAGAGTTGCAGTTGCGTTAAAAATGCTCTACGCTCCTTTTTTGGAGCCTAACGCAGCCATTCTGTGGACTCTCAATACCAGAGTTATTTTTATGGTGCGGCCAGAAAAAAGCCGGCGTTAGCTACGCGGGTCATTACCGACAAAACTCTAAATCTAGCCGTTAGTTTCCCTGTATCCAGCACCAGATTCTAGGGATTAATAAACCAATAAACTAGTATTCCCTATTTAGGACAATGTCCCTTTAAATTCCACAAAATTATATGCACAATAATTGAAAAATATACACTTCACATTCAACCGTTAATAATAACGACAAAAATGAGTTATCATTTGCAATATGTTTTATACTGAAATAACTTCAAGAAAAGAAAAAAACGGATAGTTTATTGGTTTATTAATCCCTAGAATCTGGTGCTGGATACAGGGAAACTAAGTGTGAGAATAAGTTTCTCACACATTTCTTGTTTTAGTATTAAATATATATATATTTACATACACACACAAACACACACACATATATATATATATATATATATATATATATATATATATATATAGTAATCTGCAACATAGGACTGCACTCGCTGGGTTTATATAAGAAACTTTTTAATTAGGTAACGTTTCGGAGCACGCAGGCCCCTTCCTCAGACCAGTACAAAACATGCAACTAAACACTGTGTCTTATAAACATATTAAGCCCCACCCACCACCAAATCAACTGTGAATTGCGCCAAAACTGGGGTTGTCATGGTGATAACCCCTAACCCCCTCAGTGTGACCATACTACTAATCAAACAATTCATAAAAGCTTCAAAGTTGTATAAGTGGTACAATAAATGCATAAGCCATAAGATATGTACAATAGTAAAGTTAGACATCCATGTGTTCAAGTACATACATAAGTGGATTCATTTGATAAGAGACATATAAATGCCAAAACATTTCATATTGATGTAAGTTAAACCATCATATGTGATATATAGACATATACAAACCCAGCAAGTACAGTCCTATGTTGCAGATTACTATGATTACTAATTGATCTGGCACCCTGGTTGGCGACTATATGACATTGAGAGTGCAGATACACATGGAGAGTGCAGAATTATTAGGCAAGTTGTATTTTTGAGGATTAATTTTATTATTGAACAACAACCATGTTCTCAATGAACCCAAAAAACTCATTAATATCAAAGCTGAATATTTTTGGAAGTAGTTTTTAGTTTGTTTTTAGTTTTACCTATTTTAGGGGGATATCTGTGTGTGCAGGTGACTATTACTGTGCATAATTATTAGGCAACTTAACAAAAAACAAATATATACCCATTTCAATTATTTATTTTTACCAGTGAAACCAATATAACATCTCAACATTCACAAATATACATTTCTGACATTCAAAAACAAAACAAAAACTAATCAGTGACCAATATAGCCACCTTTCTTTGCAAGGACACTCAAAAGCCTGCCATCCATGGATTCTGTCAGTGTTTTGATCTGTTCACCATCAACATTGCGTGCAGCAGCAACCACAGCCTCCCAGACACTGTTCAAAGAGGTGTACTGTTTTCCCTCCTTGTAAATCTCACATTTGATGATGGACCACAGGTTCTCAATGGGGTTCAGATCAGGTGAACAAGGAGGCCATGTCATAAGATTTTCTTCTTTTATACCCTTTCTTGCCAGCCACGCTGTGGAGTACTTGGACGCGTGTGATGGAGCATTGTCCTGCATGAAAATCATGTTTTTCTTGAAGGATGCAGACTTCTTCCTGTACCACTGCTTGAAGAAGGTGTCTTCCAGAAACTGGCAGTAGGACTGGGAGTTGAGCTTGACTCCATCCTCAACCCGAAAAGGCCCCACAAGCTCATCTTTGATGATACCAGCCCAAACCAGTACTCCACCTCCACCTTGCTGGCGTCTGAGTCGGACTGGAGCTCTCTGCCCTTTACCAATCCAGCCACGGGCCCATCCATCTTGCCCATCAAGACTCACTCTCATTTCATCAGTCCATAAAACCTTAGAAAAATCAGTCTTGAGATATTTCTTGGCCCAGTCTTGACGTTTCAGCTTGTGTGTCTTGTTCAGTGGTGGTCGTCTTTCAGCCTTTCTTACCTTGGCCATGTCTCTGAGTATTGCACACCTTGTGCTTTTGGGCACTCCAGTGATGTTGCAGCTCTGA
Organism: Bombina bombina; assembly: GCF_027579735.1. NCBI lineage: Eukaryota > Metazoa > Chordata > Amphibia > Anura > Bombinatoridae > Bombina > Bombina bombina. Next base: position 18,109,588 of record NC_069502.1, on the reverse strand, counting down.
AATATGGCCAAACTGGTGGCAAGTGGCATCTTGGCAGCTGCACGCTTGACTTTTCTCAGTTCATGGGCAGTTATTTTGCGCCTTGGTTTTTCCACACGCTTCTTGCGACCCTGTTGACTATTTTGAATGAAACGCTTGATTGTTCGATAATCACGCTTCAGAAGCTTTGCAATTTTAAGAGTGCTGCATCCCTCTGCAAGATATCTCACTATTTTTGACTTTTCTGAGGCTGTCAAGTCCTTCTTTTGACCCATTCTGCCAAAGGAAAGGAAGTTGCCTAATAATTATGCACACCTGATATAGGGTGTTGATGTCATTAGACCACACCCCTTCTCATTACAGAGATGCACATCACCTAATATGCTTAATTGGTAGTAGGCTTTCGAGCCTATACAGCTTGGAGTAAGACAACATGCATAAAGAGGATGATGTGGTCAAAATACTCATTTGCCTAATAATTCTGCACTCCCTGTATATATATATATATATATATATATATATATTATATACACACACACACACACACACACATACATATATTTTAACTCACACAAGCACACACACATATGCACACACTCACACATGGACTCTTGCCAATATGAGAAAATTAATTTATCAGGTAAGTTCTTACATAAATTATGTTTTCTTTCATTTAATTGGAAAGAGTCCATGAGCTAGTGATGTATGGGATATTAATACCCAAGATGTGGTACTCCACAGAAGAGTCACTAGAGAGGGAGGGATAAAATAAAAACAGCCATTTTCCGCTGCAAAAATTAAATCCACATTCAAAAAATAAAGTTTTTCTCATAATTGAAAAAAAAACCTTAAAACATAAGCAGAGGAATCAAACAAACAGCTGCTTGAAAAACTTTTCTACCAAAAACTGCTTCCAAAGAGGCAAACACATCAAAATGGTAGAATTTAGTAAATGTATGCGAAGAAGACCAAGTTGCTGCTTTGCAAATCTGATCAACAGAAGCTTCATTCTTAAAAGATCAGGAAGTGGAGACTGATCTAGTAGAATGAGCTGTGATTCTCTGAGGCGGGGCCTGACCCGACTCCAAATAATCATGATGATTCAAAAGCTTTAACCAAGATGCCAAGGAAATTGCAGAAGCTTTCTGACCTTTCCTAGAACCAGAAAAGACAACAAATAGACTTGAAGTCTTCCTGAAATCTTTAGTAGCTTCAACATAATATTGCAAAGCTCTAACAACATCCAAAGAATGTAAAGATCTCTCCAAAGAATTCTTAGGATTTGGACACAAAGAGGGAACAGTCATTTCCCTATTAATGTTATTAGAATTCACAACCTTAGGAAGAAACTCAATGAAGTCCACAAAACCGCCTTATCCTGATGGAAAATCAGAAAATGAGACTCACAAGAAAGAGCAGATAATTTGGAAACTCTTCTAGCAGAAGAGATAGCCAAAAGAAAGAACACTTTCCAAAGAAAGTAGTTTAATATCCAAACAATGCATAGGCTCAAAAGGAGGAGCATGTAAAGCCTTCAAAACCAAATTAAGACTCCAAGGAGGAGAGATTGATTTAATGACAGGCTTGATATGGACCAAAGCCTGTATAAAACAGTGAATATCAGGAAGCTTAGCAATCTTTCTGTGAAATAAAACAGAAAGAGCAGAGATTTGTCCCTTCAAGGAACTTGCAGACAAATCTTTATCCAAACCATCCTGAAGAAACTGTAAAATAAAATAAAAGTCTTCCAAACTTGATAATAAATCTTCCTAGAAACAGATTTACGAGCCTGTAACATAGTATTAATCACTGAGTCAGAGAAACCTCTATGACTTAGCACTAAGCGTTCAATTTCCATACCTTCAAATTTAAAGATTTGAGATCCTGATGGAAAAACTGACCTTGAGACAAAAAGGTCTGGTCTTAAAGGAAGTGGCCAAGGTTGGTAACTGGACATCCGAATCCGATCCGCATACCAAAACCTGTGAGGCCATGCTGGTACTACCAGAAACACAAACGGTTGTTTCATGATGATCTTGGAGATCACTCTTGGAAGAAGAGCTAGAGGCAGGAAAATATAAGCAGGTTGGTAAAACCAAAGAACTGCTAACGACTCCGCCTGAGGATCCCTGGAACTGAACAAGTACCTGGGAAGTTTCTTGTTTGAATGGGAAGCCATCATATCTATTTCTGGAAGACCCCACATCTGAACAATAAAAAAAAAACAAACACATCTGGATGGAGAGACCACTCCCCCGTATATAAAGTCTGACGGCTGAGATAATCCGCCTCCCAATTGACTATACCTGGGATATGTACCGCAGAAATTAGACAAGAGCTGGATTCCGCCCAAGAAAGTATCCAAGATGATACTTCTTTCATAGCTAGGGGACTGTGAGTCCCACCCTGATGAATGACATATGCCACAGTTGTAATATTGTCTGAAAACAAATAAATGATTCTCTCTTCAACAGAGGCCAAACCTGAAGAGCCCTGAAAACAGCATGGAGTTCTAAAATATTAATTGGTAACCTCGCCTCTTGAGTTTCCAAACTCCTTGTGCTGTCAGAGATCCCCAGACAGCTCCCTAACAAGCAAAGAGAATGATCGAGACTGAAGGTTTTGACAAGCTGAAACCAATTTCATTTGTCTCTTATTAGAGACAGAGTCATGGACACTGAATCTATCTGGAAACCTAAAAAGGTGACCCTTGTCTGAGGAATCAAGTAACTTTCCGGTAAATTGATCCTCCAACCATGTCTTTGAAGAAAAAATACTGGTTGATTCATGTGAGATTTGGCAGAGTGTAAAGACTGAGCTAGTCCCAAGATATCATCCAAATAAGAATCACTGCAATACCCTGTTCTCTGAATACAGAGAGTAGGACACCAAGTACCTTTGAGAAAAAACTTGGAGCTGTCGCTAGGCCAAATGGAAAAGCGACAAATTGGTAATGCTTGTCTAGAAAAGAGAATTTAAAAAACTGATAATGGTCTGGATGAATCGGAATATGAATATATGCATCCTGTAAGCCTATTGTAGACATATAATGACCTTGCTGAACAAAAGGCAGAATAGTCCTTATAGTTACCATTTGAAAGATGGCACTCTTACAAAATGATTCAAAATTTCAGATCCAGAACTGGCCTAAATACATTTTCCATTCTTTGGGACAATGAATAGATATGAATAAAACCCCAGACCCTGTTCCTGAAATGGAACTGGTATGATTTCCCCTGAAAGCTCCAGATCTGAAGCATACTTCAGAAAAGCCTGAGCCTTTACTGGATTTACTGGGACATGTGAGAAAAAAAAATCTTCTCACAGGAGGTCTTACTCTGAATCCTATTCGATACCCTTGAGAGACAATACTCTGAATCCACTGATTTTGGACAGAATCTGTCCAAATGTTTTGGAAAAAATTTAAATCTGCCCCCCCACCAGCTGAGTTGAAATGAGGGCCGCACCTTCATGTAGACTTGGGGGCTAGCTTTGGTTTTTTAAAGGGCTTGGATCTATTCCAACTTGAAGAAGGTTTTAAAAATTTAAAAGATTAAAAAATGCTGTGCTTCCCTAAATATAAATATATATATATATAAAATAAAAATATATGCTCAAAATAAGAAAAGATGCAAATACAGTAAATAGCACATGATCACCTTATAGAATAACATAAAATAAAATAAATGGCAGGTGGATTGTGACAATGTTCTACCAATGGGTGCTATAGTGAAAAGGTACACATTTAAACAATCCCCTGTTAATGTTTGCAAGTGGAACAATACAATCACACCTGTATATGGGGAATTCCTTGATTAAGTCAGAAGTCCCAAGAGATTTACCCTTAGGACTATATCCTGAGGCAAAAAAACTCCCTCCCCCCCCCCCAAGTGATAGTTGAGATAATTGAATCCAACTGAGAACCAAATAAATTAATACCTTGGAAAGAAAGAGATAGTAATCTAGACTTAGATACCATGTCAGCATTCCAATATTTAAGCCACAAAGCTCTTCTAGCTAAAATAGCTAAATACATAGATTTAACATCATTTTTGATGATATAAAAAATAGCTTCACAGATAAAATGATTGGCATGTTGAAGCAAGCATACAATGCTAGAGAAATCAAAATCTGTTTCCTGTTGCGCTAAGCTTTCCAACCAAAAAGTTGATGCAGCTGCAACATCAGCCATGGATATAGCAGGCCTAAAAATATAGCCAGAAAATAAATAAGCTTTCCTTAGATAAGATTCAAGTTACCTATCTAAAGGAACCTTAAAAGAAGTACTCTCTCATAGGAATAGTAGTACGTTTTGACAAGAGTAGAAATAGCCCAATCAACTTTGGGGGATTGTTTCTCTAGCTACTGGCAAAGGATACAACTTCTTAAACCTAAAAGAAGGAATAGAAGAAGTACTAGGCCTATTCCATTCCTTAGAAATCATATCAGAAAAAGCATCAGGAACTGGAAAATCCTCTGGAGTAACCACAGGAGCTTTGCAAACAGAATTTAAACATTTACTAGTAACAAGAGGACTAGAATCCTCAATATCCAAAGTAACCAACACTTCTTTACGTATATACTCCATCTTAAAGAGATAAGTAGATTTGTCAGTGTCAATATCTGAGGAAGGATCTTCTGAACCAGATAGATCCTCATTAGAGGAGGATAATTCAGAATGTTGTCAGTTATTTGAAATTTCATAAACTTTATGAGAAGTTTTAAAAGACCTTTTATGTTTATTAGAAGGCGGAATAGCAGACGTCGACTTCTGAATCGCATCAGCAATAAAAATCTTTTATATTCACAGGGATATCATGTACATCAGATGTTGAAAGAACAACAAGCATTGTTCTAGTACTGGAGGATAAATTCTCTGAATGCAAAAGCTTGTCAAGACAACTGTTACATACTACAGCTGGAGATATAATCTCCACAAACTTACAACAAATACACTTATCTTTGGTAGAACTGTTATCATGCAGCAGGATTCCAACAGTGGTTTCTGAGACAGGATCAGATTGAGACATCTTGCAAATGTAAGAGAAAAAAACAACATATAAAGCAAAATTATCAATTTCCTTATATGGCAGTTTTAAGGAATGGGAAAAAAATGCAAACAGCATAGCCCTCTGAGCATAATAAAGAGCAAGAGGCATATAGGAAGTGGGGTTTAAATAAATAAATTATTTGGCGCCAAGTATGACGCATAATGCAAAATTATTATTTTTTGCGCTAACAACATCCGGAAATGAGGCAACTCGCGTCATGGTAGACGTAACCTTGTGTAAGGAAACCTGGCGTCAACCAAGACGCCAGAAATGATGAATTTGCGTCACCGAACGTACCTTTGCGCCAAAAAATTCTCGCTCCAAGAATGACGCAATAAATATCAGCATTTTGCGACCTCACGAGCCTAATTTTGCCCGGGAAAATTAATGAAAAAGCAGTCAAATTTGAAGAAAAGACTATACCCCAGGTAATAAAAAATAACTTCCTAAATATTATTCCCAATTTTGAAACTGATAGTCTGCAAAAGGAAATATACATAAACCTGACTCATGGCAAATATAAGTACAATACATATATTTAAAACTATAATAATACATAAAGTGCCAAACCATAGCTGAGAGTTTGTTAAAGGGACAGTATACACTCATTTTCATATAACTGCATGTAATAGACACTACTATAAAGAATAAGATGCACAGATACTGATATAAAAATCCAGTATAAAATGGTTTAAAGACGTACTTAGAAGCTTTCAGTTTAGCTCTGTTGAAAAGGTAGTTGGAAAGCCCACTGCAAGTGGGAAATTAGACACTCCCCCCTCTTTTGCATATGAAAAGACCTTTTACACAAACAGAAGCAAGCTGGAGAAGGTAGCTGACGGTATTCAAATAAAACTTTGGGGCTTGGTTAGGAGTCTGAAAATCAGAGCAATGTTCTTTAAAAATAAGCAAAATTATACATTTTTAAAAAAAAAAAAAAACTTTATGGACTTTATAAATAGATCATCTACAAAACATTTATGCAAAGAAAAAATGAGTGTATAAGGGCCCTTTAAATAATGAAAACATACTTACGGAAAGACACCATCCACATATAGCAGATAGTCAAGCCAGTACTGAAACAGTATCAGTAGAGGTAATGGAATATGAGAGTATATCATCGATCTGAAAAGGGAGGTAGGAGATGAATCTCTACGACCGATAACAGAGAACCTTTGAAAATATTTCCTGTGAGGAAAACCATAGAATTAATAAGTGATACTCCCTTCACATCCCTCTGACAAACGCTGTACTCAGAGAGAAATCAGGCTTCAAAATGCTGAGAAGCGCATATCAACGTAGAAAATCTAGCACAAACTTACTTCACCACCTCCATAGGAGGCAAAGTTTGTAAAACTGAATTGTGGGTGTGGTGAGGGGTGTATTTATAGGCATTTTGAGGTTTGGGAAACATCGCCCCTCCTAGTAGGATTGTATATCCCATACGTCACTAGCTCATGGACTCATGCCAATTACATGAAAGAAAGCAATCCATTTAGGTATATTACTGCATTTAGCCAGAGTTGAAATGGCACCGTCCACCTTAGGGACGACATTCCACACATCCAAATGGCTACCTGGTACAGCAGACCTTCTCTTAAAGCTTGGAAAAAGAGAAATGGGTCACCAAGCTTTTCCCACTCCTTGGATATGACGTCCACTACCAGAGAAGGTACAGAAACAAACACCTCAGAAGTGTCCAGTTTAGAATTAGGAATCATACCCAATTTGTGTATCTGCTGGATTAGAACTCATATACATGTACATACTTCAAACTTCCTTAAGGAGATATTTGAGGTTTTCCCTCTAAAATCTGATGGTAATATCCTCAAAGACCCTCTGTGATTCCCTAGAGGAGTTAGAGGATGATAGTCTTCCATCAAAGACAGGAAAAGAATTGCCCACGTCAGTCATGTACTAATAACTAATTGACACAGCTCCAACTGATCTGCTGATTCTAGAATTAGAGTAAAGGCACTTAGCCCCCTTTTTTTACTGGTATCACTGGGTACCCCCATAGCATCCAGGGCAGCAGATACAGCTTAATGTAAATGTGCCAGTGCAACACTTTTAAGTATGAGGGCACTCTCAGGACTTATTTCCAAAATATTATTAATTCAATACAAGCGATATCAGTTTAATTGCTAAGCGTTTCAGAACGCCATTATGGGACTGTATGTACTATATATATATATATATATATATATATATATATATATATATATATATATATATATATATATATATATAACATAATTTATGCTTACCTGATAAATTTATTTATCTTGTAGTGTATCCAGTCCACGGATCATCCATTACTTGTGGGATATTCTCCTTCCCAACAGGAAGTTGCAAGAGGATCACCCACAGCAGAGCTGCTATATAGCTCCTCCCCTCACTGTCATATCCAGTCATTCGACCGAAACAAGACGAGAAAGGAGAAACCATAGGGTGCAGTGGTGACTGTAGTTTAATTAAAATTTAGACCTGCCTTAAAAGGACAGGGCGGGCCGTGGACTGGATACACTACAAGAGAAATAAATTTATCAGGTAAGCATAAATTATGTTTTCTCTTGTTAAGTGTATCCAGTCCACGGATCATCCATTACTTGTGGGATACCAATACCAAAGCTAAAGTACACGGATGATGGGAGGGACAAGGCAGGAACTTAAACGGAAGGAACCACTGCCTGTAGAACCTTTCTCCCAAAAACAGCCTCCGAAGAAGCAAAAGTGTCAAATTTGTAAAATTTTTAAAAGGTGTGAAGCGAAGACCAAGTCGCAGCCTTGCAAATCTGTTCAACAGAGGCCTCATTTTTAAAGGCCCAGGTGGAAGCCACAGCTCTAGTAGAATGAGCTGTAATCCTTTCAGGGGGCTGCTGTCCAGCAGTCTCATAGGCTAAGCGTATTATGCTCCGAAGCCAAAAGGAGAGAGAGGTTGCCGAAGCTTTTTGACCTCTCCTCTGTCCAGAGTAAACGACAAACAGGGCAGATGTTTGACGAAAATCTTTAGTAGCCTGTAAGTAGAACTTCAAGGCACGGACTACGTCCAGATTATGTAAAAGACGTTCCTTCTTTGAAGAAGGATTAGGACACAATGATGGAACAACAATCTCTTGATTGATATTCCTGTTAGAAACCACCTTAGGTAAAAACCCAGGTTTGGTACGCAGAACTACCTTGTCTGAATGAAAAATCAGATAAGGAGAATCACAATGTAAGGCAGATAACTCAGAGACTCTTGGAGCCGAGGAAATAGCCATCAAAAACAGAACTTTCCAAGATAAAAAAGTTTAATATCAATGGAATGAAGGGGTTCAAACCGAACTCCCTGAAGAACTTTAAGAACCAAGTTTAAGCTCCATGGAGGAGCAACAGTTTTAAACACAGGCTTAATCCTAACCAAAGCCTGACAAAATGCCTGGACGTCTGGAACTTCTGCCAGACGCTTGTGCAAAAGAACTAGCTGATAAGCCTTTGTCCAAACCCTCTTGGAGAAAGGACAATATCCTAGGAATCCTAACCTTACTCCATGAGTAACTCTTGGATTCACACCAATAAAGGTATTTACGCCATATCTTATGGTAGATTTTCCTGGTAACAGGCTTCCGAACCTGTATTAAGGTATCAATGACTGACTCTGAGAAGCCACGCCTTGATAGAATCAAGCGTTCAATCTCCATGCAGTCAGTCTCAGAGAAATTAGATTTGGATGATTGAAAGGACCTTGTATTAGAAGGTCCTGCCTCAGAGGCAGAGTCCATGGTGGAAGAGATGACATGTCCACTAGGTCTGCATACCAGGTCCTGCGTGGCCACGCAGGCGCTATCAGAATCACCGATGCTCTCTCCTGTTTGATTTTGGCAATCAGTCGAGGGAGCAGAGGAAACGGTGGAAACACATAGGCCAGGTTGAAGAACCAAGGAGCTGCTAGAGCTTCTATCAGCGTTGCTCCCGGGTCCCTGGACCTGGATCCGTAACAAGGAAGCTTGGCGTTCTGGCGAGACGCCATGAGATCCAGTTCTGGTTTGCCCCAACGAAGGACCAGTTGAGCAAACACCTCCAGATGAAGTTCCCACTCCCCCGGATGAAAAGTCTGACGACTTAGAAAATCCGCCTCCCAGTTCTCTACGCCTGGAATGTGGATGGCTGACAGGTGGCAAGAGTGAGACTCTGCCCAGCAAATTATCTTTGAGACTTCTAACATCGCTAGGGAACTCCTGGTTCCCCCTTGATGGTTGATGTAAGCAACAGTCGTGATGTTGTCCGACTGAAATCTGATGAACCTCAGTGTTGCTAACTGAGGCCAAGCTAGAAGAGCCTTGAATATTGCTCTTAACTCCAGAATATTTATTGGGAGGAGTTTCTCCTCCTGAGTCCACGATCCCTGAGCCTTCAGGGAGTTCCAGACTGTGCCCCAACCTAGAAGGCTGGCATCTGTTGTTACAATCGTCCAATCTGGCCTGCGAAAGGTCATACCCTTGGACAGATGGACCCGGGAAAGCCACCAGAGAAGAGAATCTCTGGTCTCTTGATCCAGATTTAGTAGAGGGGACAAATCTGAGTAATCCCCATTCCACTGACTTAGCATGCATAATTGCAGCGGTCTGAGATGCAGGCGCGCAAATGGCACTATGTCCATTGCCGCAACCATTAAGCCGATTACTTCCATGCACTGAGCCACTGACGGGCGTGGAATGGAATGAAGGACACGGCAAGCATTTAGAAGTTTTGATAACCTGGACTCCGTCAGGTAAATTTTCATCTCTACAGAATCTATAAGAGTCCCCAGGAAGGAGACTCTTGTGAGTGGTGATAGAGAACTCTTTTCCACGTTCACTTTCCACCCATGCGACCTCAGAAATGCCAGAACTATCTCTGTATGAGACTTGGCAATTTGAAAGCTTGACGCCTGTATCAGGATGTCGTCTAGATACGGAGCCACCGCTATGCCTCCCGGTCTTAGAACCGCCAGAAGTGAGCCCAGAACCTTTGTAAAAATTCTCGGGGCAGTAGCTAACCCGAAGGGAAGAGCTACAAATTGGTAATGCCTGTCTAGAAAGGCAAACCTTAGGAACCGATGATAATCTTTGTGAATCGGTATGTGAAGGTAAGCATCCTTTAAGTCCACTGTGGTCATGTACTGACCCTCTTGGATCATGGGTAGGATGGTCCGAATAGTTTCCATTTTGAATGATGGAACTCTGAGGAATTTGTTTAAGATCTTTAGATCCAAGATTGGTCTGAAAGTTCCCTCTTTCTTGGGAACCACAAACAGATTTGAATAAAAGCCCTGTCCTTGTTCCGTCCGCGGAACTGGATGGATCACTCCCATTACTAGGAGGTTCTGCACACAGCTTAGGAATGCCTCTTTCTTTATCAGGTTTTCTGATAACCTTGAAAGATGAAATCTCCCTTGTGGAGGACAAGCTTTGAAGTCCAGAAGATATCTCTGAGATATGATCTCCAACGCCCAGGGATCCTGAACATCTCTTGCCCATGCCTGGGCGAAGAGAGAAAGTCTGCCCCCCACTAGATCCATTTCCGGATAGGGGGCCGTTCCTTCATGCTGTCTTGGGGGCAGCAGCAGGCTTTCTGGTCTGCTTGCCCTTGTTCCAGGACTGGTTAGGTTTCCAGGCCTGTCTGGAATGAGCAACAGTTCCCTCTTGTTTTGAAGCGGAGGAAGTTGATGCTGCTCCTGCCTTGAAATTTCGAAAGGCATGAAAATTAGACTGTTTGGCCTTTGATTTGGCCCTGTCCTGAGGAAGGGTATGACCCTTACCTCCAGTAATGTCAGCAATAATTTCTTTCAAGCCAGGCCCGAATAAGGTCTGCCCCTTGAAAGGAATGTTAAGTAATTTAGACTTAGAAGTCACGTCAGCTGACCAGGATTTAAGCCATAGCGCCCTATGCGCCTGGATGGTGAATCCGGAATTCTTAGCCGTTAGTTTAGTCAAATGAACAATGGCATCAGAAACAAATGAGTTAGCTAGCTTAAGCGATCTAAGCTTGTCAATAATTTCATCCAATGGAGCTGTATGAATGGCCTCTTCCAGGGCCTCAAACCAGAATGCCTCCGCAGCAGTGACAGGCGCAATGCATGCAAGGGGCTGTAAAATAGAACCTTGTTGAATAAACATTTTCTTAAGGTAACCCTCAAATTTTTTATCCATTGGATCTGAAAAAGCACAACTGTCCTCAACCGGGATAGTGGTACGCTTTGCTAAAGTAGAAACTGCTCCCTCCACCTTAGGGACCGTCTGCCATAAGTCCCGTGTAGTGGCGTCTATTGGGAAATTTTTTCTAAATATAGGAGGTGGGGAAAAGGGCACACCGGGTCTATCCCACTCCTTGCTAATAATTTCTGTAAGCCTTTTAGGTATAGGGAAAACATCAGTACACACCGGCACCGCATAGTATCTATCCAGCCTACACAATTTCTCTGGAATTGCAACTGTGTTACAGTCATTCAGAGCAGCTAATACCTCCCCAAGCAATACATGGAGGTTCTCAAGCTTAAATTTAAAATTAGAAATCTCAAAATCAAGTTTCCCCAAGTCAGAGACGTCACCCACAGAATGAAGCTCACCGTCCTCATGTTCTGCATACTGTGACGCAGTATCAGACATGGCTCTTACAGCATCTGCGCACTCTGCATCTCTCCTAATCCCAGAGCTATCACGCTTGCCTCTGAAATCAGACAATCTAGATAATACCTCTGACAGGGTATTATTCATGATTGCAGCCATGTCCTGCAAGGTAATCGCTATGGGCGTCCCTGATGTACTTTGCGCCATACTAGCGTGCGTCCCTTGAGCGGGAGGCGAAGGTTCTGACACGTGGGGAGAGTTAGTCGGCATAACTTCCCCCTCGACAGAATCCTCTGGTGATAATTCTTTTATAGATAAAGACTGATCTTTATTATTTAAAGTGAAATCAATACATTTAGTACACAATCTCCTATGGGGCTCCACCATGGCTTTCAAACATAATGAACAAGTAGATTCAACAAGCTAACTTCTATCCATGATCTCTTTATCTCCCACTCTCTTAACCTTCTGGCTCTTACAGAAACCTGGCTCTCTGCTTCAGACACAGCATCCACTGCTGCACTGTCACATGGGGGTCTCCATTTCAGCCACACTCCTAGGTCTGGCAATAGACAAGGAGGTGGTGTCGGTATTTTACTTTCCTCTCGTTGCACCTTCCAACAAATACAGCCCTTCTCTTCACTCACATTTTCTTCATTTGAAGCACACATGATTCGGTTATTCTCTCCCCTCTCTATACGTGTTGCAGTCATATACCGCCCCCCTGGCTCCCCAACTCAATTTTTAGACCACTTTGCTGCCTGGCTTCCTTATTTCCTTTCCTCAGACACCCCTGCCCTCATTCTTGGCGACTTCAACATCCCAATTAACAATCCCACTGCCTCATCTGCTAAACAACTTCTGCAACTCACTTCCTCTTTCGGTCTCTCACAATGGACTGATTCTCCCACTCACAAAGACGGTCACTCCCTTGACCTGATCTTTAGCTATCGATGCACTCTCTCAAACTTCTCAAACTCCCCTTTTCCTCTTTCTGACCACCATCTCCTTACCTGCAACATATCATCCCTTCCTACAACTCTCCCACCTTCTACTCCTCACACCAAACTTCACAGAAGCATTAGGTCTTTAGATCAGCAACAACTTACTAATTCCCTTCAACCGCTCCTCTCATCCTTCTCCTCCTTTTCCTGCCCTGAACAATCTATCTGCCACTATAATTCCACCCTTATATCCGTCCTTGACGATCTCGCCCCTCTTACCACTGCTAGGAAATCACACACTCATCCCCAGCCCTGGCATACTCCTCTGACACGGTACCTACGCAGATGTTCCCGTACTGCTGAACGGCATTGGAGAAAATCACGGAGTTCAGCTGATTTTCTTCATTACAAATTCATCTTGAACTCCTACTACTCTGCCCTTAATCTCCACAAGCAACACTACTTCTCTACTCTTATCTCTAATCTTTCTTCAAATCCAAAACGTCTGTTCTCCACTTTCAATACTCTCCTCCGCCCTCCCCCACTTCCTAATACAACTTCTCTGTCAGCTCAAGACTTTGCCAGTCACTTCATTAACAAAATTGATTCCATCAGACATGAAATCAGCTCTCAACACAATTCCATTCTCTCCCCCCCTCAAATACTCTCACTCAACCACAACCCTCATAACCTGAAGCTTAGTTCATTCTCCCCTGTTACTGAGGACGAAGTTTCAGCACTTATACTGCGCTCTCACCTCACTACCTGTCCCCTTGACCCTATCCCCTCACAGCTGCTCCCCTCTCTCTCTGCTACCCTTACCCCTATGCTAACACACATTTTCAACCTCTCCCTCAGCACTGGTACATTTCCCTCATCATTGAAACATGCACTGGTCACACCTATCCTCAAAAAACCTTCCCTTGATCCTACCTCCCCATCCAACTACCGCCCAATTTCCCTCCTCCCTCTTGCTTCAAAGCTTCTCGAAAAACTAGTATATGCACGCCTATCCCATTTCCTTACGTTAAACTCCCTTCTTGACCCGCTGCAATCTGGATTTCGTCCCTATCACTCCACAGAGACAGCTATTGTTAAGGTCACCAACGACCTACTTACAGCTAAATCAAAAGGCCACTTCTCTCTGCTTATCCTCCTTGATCTGTCCGCAGCCTTTGACACTGTCGACCACCCTCTTTTGCTCCAAACCCTCCAATCCTTCGGCATCTGTGACACAGCCCTTTCGTGGCTCTCTTCCTACCTGTCAAACCGTACCTTCAGTGTAGCCTTCTCTGGGGCCTCCTCTGCCCCGTCACCCCTTTCTGTCGGAGTACCGCAAGGCTCTGTCCTCGGTCCCCTTCTCTTCTCAATCTATACGTCATCACTAGGTTCCCTTATTAAGTCCCACAGTTTCCAATATCATCTGTATGCCGATGACACCCAAATCTACTTCTCTGCACCAGAACTATCTCCTTCCTTGCTAACCCGTGTCACTAACTGTCTTTCTCACATCTCTTCCTGGATGTCCTCTCACTACCTCAAGCTAAATCTCTCCAAAACTGAGCTCCTCATTTTCCCCCCTTCTTCCAAAATCTCCACCCCCAATATCTCTATAACTGTCGACAACTCCATCATTACCCCTACCCCGCATGCCCGATGTCTCGGGGTCACATTTGACTCAGATCTTTCCTTCACTCCTCACATTCAGTCCTTGGCTACAGCCTGCCGCTTCCACCTTAAAAACATCTCTAAAATTAGACACTTCCTTACACAAGACACAACTAAGATTTTAATCCACTCTCTCATTATTTCCCGCCTTGATTACTGCAACTCTGTCCTCTCTGGTCTCCCCTCCTGCCGCCTAGCTCCTTTACAATCCATAATGAATGCCTCTGCCAGACTCATCTTCCTTACACGTCGCTCTTCATCTGCGGCGCCTCTCTGCCAATCCCTTCACTGGCTTCCTCTTGCCTCTAGGATCAAACACAAAACTCTCACTCTTACATACAAAGCCCTCAACTGCACTGCTCCCCGCTACATCTCAGACCTTGTCTCCAGATACTCTCCCTCCCGTCCCCTTCGCTCTGCTCACGACCTCCTACTCTCCTCCTCTCTTGTCACCTCATCACACTCCCGTTTACAGGACTTCTCCAGACTGGCTCCCATCTTATGGAACTCTCTGCCTCGCTACACAAGACTCTCTTCTAGTTTTAAAAGCTTCAAGTGCTCCCTAAAGACTCTACTGTTCAGGGACGCATACAACCTACGCTAACCTTTCCTAATACCAGCTCCTCTCCTCCACTGCAATCCCCTGAACCCTCTTAGCATGTAAGCCTAAAAGTCCAGCTGTCTGTAGATCACCTTCTTAAGAGCTGACTACAACAGTGCAACTCTTGGCAGGGCCCTCTACCCTATAATTGTTTTGTTGTACTCCCCCTTTGTTTATAGCGCTGCGGAATCTGTTGGCGCTCTACAAATAACCGATAATAATAATAATAATAATTCATCTGTGTCAGACATGTTTAAACAGACTAGCAATGAAACTAGCAAGCTTGGAAAACACTTTAAAACAAGTTTACAAGCAATATAAGAAACGCTACTGCGCCTTTAAGAAACACAAAATTTGCCCAAATTTGAAATAACAGTGAAAAAAAAGCAGTTACACTAACGAAATTTTCACAGTGTATGTAATAAGTTAGCAGAGCATTGCACCCACTTGCAAATGGATGATTAACCCCTCAATACCAAAAACGGAATAACAATTGACAAAAAACGTTTTTAAACAGTCACAACAACTGCCACAGCTCTACTGTGGCTTTTTACCTCCCTCAATACGACTTTTGAAGCCTTTTGAGCCCTCCAGAGAAGTCATGGATCATGCAGGAAGAAGCTGGATGTCTGTGTCTATATTTTTTGCTGTGCAAAAAAAACGCCAAAATAGGCCCCTCCCACTCATATTACAACAGTGGGAAGCCTCATGGAACTGTTTCTAGGCAGAATTCAAGCCAGCCATTTGGAAAAAACTAGGCCCCAATAAGTTTTATCACCAAACATATGTTAAAAACGATTAAACATGCCAGCAAACGTTTTAAAATACATTTTTATAAGAGTATGTATCTCTATTAATAAGCCTGATACCAGTCGCTATCACTGCATTTAAGGCTTTACTTACATTACTTCGGTATCAGCAGCATTTTCTAGCAAATTCCATCCCTAGAAAAATATTTTAACTGCACATACCTTTTTTGCAGGAAAACCTTCACGCCATTCCCCCTCTGAAGTACCTCACTCCTCAGAATATGTGAGAACAGCAAATGGATCTTAGTTACTTCTGCTAAGATCATAGGAAACGCAGGCAGATTCTTCTTCTAAATACTGCCTGTGATAAACAGTACACTCCGGTACCATTTAAAAATAACAAACTTTTGATTGAAGAAATAAACTAAGTATAAAACACCACAGTCCTCTCACGACCTCCATCTATGTTGAGGGTTGCAAGAGAATGACTGGGTATGACAGTGAGGGGAGGAGCTATATAGCAGCTCTGCTGTGGGTGATCCTCTTGCAACTTCCTGTTGGGAAGGAGAATATCCCACAAGTAATGGATGATCCGTGGACTGGATACACTTAACAAGAGAAAATATATATATATATATATATATATATATATATATATATATATATATATACATATACATATATATATATATATATATATATATATATATATATATATATATATACACAAAGTGCACTCCAGATTCAGACCAGCAGCAGCTTCGGGTGCTAATAAACAAATTATAGCAAAAGACAAGAAGCACTCCAGAAGACTTTCAACAAGTATCACCTTTAATAGTGAACGTTTTCGGGCACTAAACTACCCGTCCTCAAACTTACAAGGTTACCAAACTTACCACCCAGCTGTGTATATGAACCGCCACCAGAGAAAAGTGCGCCACGCTCTCCGCGGTAGATGCGCCGCCCCTAGCGAGTGACGTCATCGCCCGCAGCAAGGTGTGAGAACTACAAAAAGGAAACAACAACAACAAAGGCAAATTATTGTACAGGCATATAATAAGCCTCATAAAAAAACCTACAAACTAAGCATATAAATTAAGTATAAACAGCAATGCTGACTAGGACAGGAAATGGGTACTATCGCAGACTGTAAAAAACGGTTGTCATAGCAACCAATAAACAATATACGCCATATATCACAAGGCATTAAATAGCATAATTCTAGACCAAATGTCAATGCGCATCCAACTATGTGGCTCCACAGAACAACACAAAAACAAAGGGATACTGAACACATGTAAGTTAACCATGCTGTAAAGTGAAGTCACATAGCAGAATAGAAAGGAATACTCTAACAAAAACTGGCGAATGATAATGCAAAAAATTTTTCAAAAATAGACAAGAATTTTTTTTCCAAAAATAGGAATGGACCATGGCTCTCACAAAATAATCAACAGTAATACGAATGACCATGGACTCCCCAAGTAGCATGGAAGAACCCCATATTAGCTATGGGACAGGGATTATAGGAACACCTGCCAGTCTAGCTGTGTATTCAGCCCATAAGGCACAAGAGTGTTAAATTCAAAAGTCCATTTGGCCTCTTTCTGGAGCAATAGTCGATTTCTGTCGCCTCCTCTTGATAATGGTGGCACATGGTCTATGATTGTATATCTAAGGTCCATGACACTGTGTTTGTGTTCCAAAAAGTGTCTGGCTACAGGTTGCTCCGATGTGCCTTTATTCAGTGCCGTTTTGATAGCAGATCAATGATTTGCCATACGTGTACGCAAATCATCGCAAGTCTTTCCAACGTAATACAACCCACAAATACAGTGTAAACTATATGTGTGGTAGTACACGTTAAGCGGAATTTGTGTTTATAAATTTTACGTTTTTGCGGATGAGTAAAACTCGGTCCAGTGATTAAACCCCCACATGTTGTGCAGCCAAGGCATCAAAAGACCCCTGGTTTTTTAATATCCAACCATGTTGAAAAAATTTCTTGTCTATTTTTGAAAAAAAATTTGCATTATCATTCGCCAGTTTTTGTTAGAGTATTCCTTTCTATCCTGCTATGTGACTTCACTTTACAGCATGGTTAACTTACATGTGTTCAGTATCCCTTTGTTTTTGTGTTGTTCTGTGGAGCCACATAGTTGGATGCGCATTGACATTTGGTCTAGAATTATGCTATTTAATGCCTTGTGATATATGGCGTATATTGTTTATTGGTTGCTATGACAACCGTTTTTTACAGTCTGCGATAGTACCCATTTCCTGTCCTAGTCAGCATTGCTGTTTATACTTAATTGATATGCTTAGTTTGTAGGTTTTTTTATGAGGCTTATTATATGCCTGTACAATAATTTGCCTTTGTTGTTGTTGTTTCCTTTTTGTAGTTCTCACATGTTGCCGCGGGCGATGAGGTCACTCGCTAGGGGCGGCGCATCTACCGCGGAGAGCGTGGCGCACTTTTCTCTGGTGGCGGTTCATATACACAGCTGGGTGGTAAGTTTGGTAACCTTGTAAGTTTGAGGACGGGTAGTTTAGTGCCCGAAAACGTTCACTATTAAAGGTGATACTTGTTGAAAGTCTTCTGGAGTGCTTCTTGTCTTTTGCTATAATTTGTTTATTAACACCCGAAGCTGCTGCTGGTCTGAATCTGGAGTGCACTTTGTGTATTTATGTATTTGACTTTTTGCTTGCACCCGATCACGTTTTTGGAGTAGATCTCCTCGCTGTTTTTGGACTTACAAATAAATTTTTTCTGGGGACTTATTGGACACAGCATGACAACTGATATTACATCTGGCATTGCTGAGGACATTGGGGATATTGACACAATCCTTGGAGCTAGTACTTTCCATTTCACGGAAGCTGATGCAGAGGGGATTCTGTTTGACAAAATAACACTACGGCCGGTATTGGATAAACCATTGTATATCTACACACACTTATTAAAGTTAAAACAAAAGGAGAAGGATCTTACCCTGCATGGGGCATATCTCTCTGAATATTATCGCAGAGGTTTCATCCCAAGGGGATTTCGAATCAGAAACGTGCCCACTTTGGGCAGAAATAACCCTTCGTTCTGTGAAAGGTGGTGTAGCATTGAAAACAAATGTTTACTAGATTTGGTGTTATTAGTAATACAGGAAGTAGGTAGATTGCTACAACTAATCAAAGCGGAGATTACATCTTATGAATTACCTAATTTGTCCAGATTACAGGCGGATCATACAGAGGATTGGCTGAACAAATTACAGATTAAGATTGACAAGTATGAAACTGATTTGATACAATTTAAAAATAAAAAATTGGAAGCTGTGATTGGCGACTATAGAGAGAAACGTGTCTATTTATGGCTATTGTCTGCTAGTGAGAGACAGAGGCAGCATATTGCCAGGAGGAGACGACCACGCTATTACAAATCCCAGGACTTGACTACTATTGAAAGTTCTGGGTCTGGTTCAGGTTCGGACACAGATCAAGCGCAAAACCCCTCTCAAGAGATACTACACCCTAAAGGAGTGACAACACGCTCAAAAAACTACAGGGGAAGAAGAAGAGGGAGAGGATCAGGAGAGGCGGGTACAAGAGGAAAACCACCATTAGAGAAGCAATGATGCAAAATAACATAGTAGTCAATCTGAGCGATTACCCCCTGAGCAACTCTGAAATTGAGATTCTCAATAAGGGTCTCACTTTTGTTCCAACTTCCAGAACTGACCCTTTTGATTTTTATATAGACACAAAAAAATTTCAGAGACTACTATCCTTAAAAGAAAAATTTGGAGAAATGGATACAGACCACAGCCAACTGAAGAAAAGGTCTACATACACTCCTCAATTTGGCAACGCGAGTATCAATACTTTCACGCGACGGTTACAGGAGGATATGAATCACTCTCTTGCCACACAACACAAGGGGACGTTTAATAATTTCTCCAAAGAGGATTGGAAAGTCCTAAGAAACCTTGCGGATAACAAGGATTTGATTATACGTGAAGCCGACAAAGGTGGGGCAGTGGTTATTCTCAATTATAGAGATTACAGGAACGAGATCATATCTCAGCTTGCGGATACAGGCACATATAGATCATTACCACATGACCCTACACAGGCATTTAAGAAACAGCTGGACGAGTATATCAAATTGATATATGATCAGGGTTTTATCAACAAGGATACCTTCCTGTATTTGGTGGTCCCATATCCCAGAACCCCGGTTCTATATACCCTCCCCAAAATACATAAGGGGGTCTCACCTCCTCCCGGAAGACCCATTGTGTCCTCAATAGGGTCTATACAACAGCCCATTGCCACCTTAGTTGACAGTTTTTTACAGCCTTTGGTATACAATACACCATCATACTTGAGGGATTCAATGGCATTACTGGAGATGCTGAAACAATTTGAAGATATAGATGAATACATTTGGCTAGTCACACTAGATGTGACTAGTCTATATACCGTAATCCCTCATGATGAGGGGTTACTCGCTGTCTTATTCCATCTCTGCAGATATCCATATATTGGACCACCTCCTGAGATAATCCTACAATTGTTGGAATTTTGCCTGACTACCAATTATTTCCGCTTTGAACAATCCTTCTATTTACAGTTGAAAGGGACGGCGATGGGGTCAAATATGGCCCCATCCTACGCCAACTTGTTCATGGCCCATTTCGAGGAGTTTGGGACGGAATTATTCAAGGTCAAAAACATTCGCTTTTTTAAGCGATATATAGATGACCTGTTTTTGATCTGGTCTGGAACATCAGCTAGCCTGCATAATTGGTTTCAAGAGCTTAATGGGGCGAATATGGCTCTACAGTTCAAAATGACATCAAGCAAAATACAAATTGACTTTCTAGATGTCAGGTTATATATAGGCAATGGTAGGATTCAGTCAACTTTGTATAGAAAGGAGACCGACAGAAACTCCTTACTACACTACACCAGTTGCCATCCCCCCACATTGAAGAAAGCATTGCCCAAATCTCAATTGCTTAGAGTTGTGAGGAATAACTCTGAAATTGACAAAAGAGAAGAACAACTCACTGAGATGGTGCAACGCTTTGAAATTAGGAGTTATCCTGACAAATTACTGAATGTACAGCGAGCTCAGGTCTGCCAGACTAGAGATTTGGTACCCAAAAAGGAGGATAGCAGGATGACATTCATCACAACCTTCACAGGTGATAAAAGCCCCTTAAAGGACATACTCAACAAACATTGGGAGATCATTAACACGGACAGATCGTTACCTTTACATAAAGCTGAACCACCTAGAGTGGGTTACAAGAGGTCCAGGTCTCTGCGGGACTGGTTAATTAAAACTGACCCGATACAAAGCTATAAATCTTCAACATGGTTGGATATTAAAAAACCAGGGGTCTTTCGATGCCTTGGCTGCACAACATGTGGGGGTTTAATCACTGGACCGAGTTTTACTCATCCGCAAAAACGTAAAATTTATAAACACAAATTCCGCTTAACGTGTACTACCACACATATAGTGTACCTTTTACACTGTATTTGTGGGTTGTATTACGTTGGAAAGACTTGCGATGATTTGCGTACACGTATGGCAAATCATCGATCTGCTATCAAAACGGCACTGAATAAAGGCACATCGGAGCAACCTGTAGCCAGACACTTTTTGGAACACAAACACAGTGTCATGGACCTTAGATATACAATCATAGACCATGTGCCACCATTATCAAGAGGAGGCGACAGAAATCGACTATTGCTCCAGAAAGAGGCCAAATGGACTTTTGAATTTAACACTCTTGTGCCTTATGGGCTGAATACACAGCTAGACTGGCAGGTGTTCCTATAATCCCTGTCCCACAGCTAATATGGGGTTCTTCCATGCTACTTGGGGAGTCCTTGGTCATTCGTATTACTGTTGATTATTTTGTGAGAGCCATGGTCCATTCCTATTTTTGGAAAAAAAATTCTTGTCTATTTTTGAAAAAAATTTTGCATTATCATTCGCCAGTTTTTGTTAGAGTATTCCTTTCTATCCTGCTATGTGACTTCACTTTACAGCATGGTTAACTACCCTTTGTTTTTGTGTTGTTCTGTGGAGCCACATAGTTGGATGCGCATTGACATTTGGTCTAGAATTATGCTATTTAATGCCTTGTGATATATGGCGTATATTGTTTATTGGTTGCTATGACAACCGTTTTTTACAGTCTGCGATAGTACCCATTTCCTGTCCTAGTCAGCATTGCTGTTTATACTTAATTGATATGCTTAGTTTGTAGGCTTTTTTATGAGGCTTATTATATGCCTGTACAATAATTTGCCTTTGTTGTTGTTGTTTCCTTTTTGTAGTTCTCACACGTTGCCGCGGGCGATGACGTCACTCGCTAGGGGCGGCGCATCTACCACGGAGAGCGTGGCGCACTTTTCTCTGGCGGCGGTTCATATACACAGCTGGGTGGTAAGTTTGGTAACCTTGTAAGTTTGAGGACGGGTAGTTTAGTGCCCAAAAACGTTCACTATTAAAGGTGATACTTGTTGAAAGTCTTCTGGAGTGCTTCTTGTCTTTTGCTATATATATATATATATATATATATATATATATATATATATATATATATATATATATATATATATATATAGATTCTGACAATACGGCAGAGAGAAGGATCCAGGGTGATACACAGTATCAGGAGGGGATCATCACCAGATCAAAAAACGCCGGAGGGGACATCCCCACCCGAGGAGGGGGCAATACAAGGGGAAGACCACCACGCCAGAGATGCTAGAAGAAGATAACATTATCATCAATATAATCAGAGGGTACTATCAGAAGCAGATAGGTCACTTCTGAAAAAAGGACTATCATATGTACCAACAGGACTAACGGATTATTTTGATCTACACGTTGATATAAAAAGATTCCAAAGATCATTAAGGCTAAAGGAATTCTTTGGTCCTAGCAAAACTGAACAACCTGTGGGTTTTAAGAAGAAGGGTACGTTTGACCCTAAGAGTAATAACCCTAACATACAGACCTTCTGTAAAGTACTTGAGAAAGATATGCAAGATTCCATAAAAATGCAACAACAGCAGGTGAGATTTAACCTTACAAAGATGGAAAGAGAGGCTATGAGGAATCTGGCTAAGGACAAAACAATTGTGATCAGGCGAGCAGACAAGGGAGGTGCAATTGTTTTGCTGGATTATGCATACTACAGGGAGGAAATCCTAACTCAACTCAATAATGCAAATGTATACTCTAAACTACCTAGAGACCCTGCAACAACTGGTTCGGAACATGGAGACCTACATTAAAGATTCCAATGATGTAATCAGGACTCTGACAGATATCCCTCTGGATATTAGATGTGACATTAGATGTGACAAGCCTTTATACAGTGATACCCCACTACGAGGGATTGGCAGCGACAAGAAAGCAACTATTGAGATATCCTTACGTAGGACCACCTATAGAGTTTATCCTAGACCCTTTTGGACACCTGCCTAAAGAAGAATTACTTCAGGTTTGAGTGACAGTATTGTTTTTCCTTGTGAAGACTTCTGTATCTCTTATGCCTTTTCTGTCCTTGAAGATTTCTCAAAGGAAAGGAGAAAGAAATAGCAACATAGTGTAATTCTGTGATGGTTATCAACAATATATCAGGTTTGTGGCCAAATGCCTACTCACATGTACTTGAGCTTACGACCAAGCTCAGGGGAATGCGCACACCCACTTTATACTGGTGGGTAAACGGTACTCTCACGATGAATATAGTATAAAAGATTTATTTAAAATGTAATAAAAACGTCACAAATGCGATACACAACAACTTATACAGAGGTTAATGGAGCCTTATATCTTGATATTGCTCACAAAAGTCAGCTCCTACTGCAGGATGTCAGCGGATTCAGGCAGCAGAAACTTAACCGCTGCACTGATCCACCTAAACCCAAATGGGAGTGGCTCCTCCTACAAGTGTGTCCGCAAGTGTATAGATGCCCAAGAGAGTAGAGAAATCCGACGATTGTTTCGCTTTGCAGCTTTTTCAAGGATATAAAGTGCGCATGTCCATAAGTCCTTATATACCAGTCTCTTGTATTTAAAACGGATATCCGGATTCTTCTGTTGCCATTTTGGAAGAGGGCATAAGTATCCTCCGTTTGGTCAGATGAAATTGATTTATATTTGCAGTCATTTAAGGAAAACACAAGTGTGTACTTCTAAATTTGCTTTACATTTTGCCAGACAAAATACATTATATTTAATATGAAACCACAAAACAAATCTTAGTAAATTGTGCCACCTCCTAAAATATATATCAACTACGGTGCACCAGGAATGATGTACCTTTCTTTCATTCTGTTTAACTGATTGTACCCTTCATTCTTTATGTCAGTGTTATTCTAATTAATTGCCATCACTTATATAACTTACTCATTATGTTTGTTCTAAACCTAATCTTGTTTAATTCCATATTTTTGCCCCAAGTTACAGAAACCTTTTACACTACTATATACAACTTTTGAGAAATTATATAGATTATAACGTACTCTAATCATGGGTATATGTAACATTATCATTGTGATTACATTTAAGATTGCTACTGCAAAAAATGGTGCAATTCAAAATCTTTATTTAAACCGTTAGGTATAAACGTATCCATAGTATGAATCCATTTCATTTCTAAGCGTCCTAACTGGTTCTGTATATCACCCCCTCTCCAATCTTGTTCAATTTTTCTTATCCCTAGAAATTCTAGATCGCAAACTTTCCTTTTATGTACCCTGTCAAAATGTGCTGACAGTGTATGGTTCTGATATCCCTTCTCAATATTATAAATATGTTCATTTAACCTTGTTCTGAGGAGCCTAGATGTGCGACCTATATATATATATATATATAAGATTACACGAACAGCGTAATAGATAGATTACATTCTTGCTGTTGCAGGTAATGAATTGATTTATCTCATAGACTTTTTTATAGTCCACTGAATAAAACTTATTACATCATTTTGATGTTTTTTTTCATTCTCTGACATGCATTACAAAATGAACACTTTCTGAACCCTATCTGTGGAGTGGGCAGCCAATTTTTGGCAGATGTTGCATTCTGTTTATTCTTCATGTTGTTTGTATGTGATAGCTGTAATCTTAAATTTGGTACCTTCTTAAACATAATGTTTGGACCTTCCCCAAGGAATTCAGTTAATCCTGAATCTCTAGTGAGGATGCCCCAATGTCTGTGAATGATATTTCTTAGTTCATAACTTTGTGTGCTGTGCTAAAAAATTAGTCTATTTGCCACATCCTTGTTTTTATCCTTATAATCTTGTGTATTTTTATTCTTATATTTTAATAGTTCAATTCTATCCATACTTCTAACTTCCTCTATTTTTTCCTCCAAAAAACTATTTGAGTAATTCTTTTCTAGGAATCGTTTTTTCAAGACTTGAGATTGGGTTTGATATTCCGATATTTCCTTGCAGTTACGTCTTAGCCTAACAAATTGTCCTTTGGGGACATTTTTTAACCAGTGGCGCTGATGGCAGCTATTGAGATTTATTGTAATTATAATTATGATTAAGGAAACCAGATATCATTTAGAAATCGTCACACTAGAAAAATACTTGAAGGAACAAATTACCCCAAGGGGTTTAAGAATTTTTAAAAATCCCACGTTTGGTCAAGACAATTTGATGTTTATGACAAAATGGAACCACATTTTAGAAGATTGTACCAAAAGATTAATGGGTCTAATTATTAGTGAAAGGAAAAAACTCCTAGAAGAAGTGAATGAAGAAATTAATGTATTGGAACAGAAAGTTATTCCACATATGAATGACACCAAGTATGAGAACCTTTCTAACACAATAATAGAAAACATTGACTCTTTGAAAAAAGATATTAAAAACACTAAGAGAAAGAAATATATTAGGGATTATGAGGATTACAAGGAAAGGAAGGAAAGGAATTACAAAGTAAAAAATATAAGAACAGATATGCATAATACTAGTAATCACAGAAATAATAACAAAATGTCTAACAAACAAAACGATAAAGATTATGGACATACGTATCAGAATATGGATAAGGGCAATGGGATATATGAAAATAGAAATAGGTCATTAGCACATAGAGAAAGGGAGCAATATTATACACATAGAAATAGTGATAATCCACAGGCAGGATTGAGACATTCAGAGTTTCAACAGGATGCCAGAAATTACACACACCAACATAATAGGGGTAATTACAATAAATCAGAGCAATATAGGAGAGATGATTTTGATTGGCAAAAACCTAGGAATCCATTCAGGAAACAAAAAGCACAACATCATAATGAGATTAATACCTACAATAGATTTGAGGGACTGAATAGATGTGATTCAGGTGATGAGGAGGTTATTTTAGAAACCGGAAAGAGAAGGTATACATGCACAGATTCAGACCTATTCAACAAGAGAAGAAGGAATATGGACAGAGTAGATTATTAAAAAGAGAACCATGTAACATCAGGAAGAATAACATCAATGCAAAGGACAACACTAACACTGTACAGAAAGGGATTTTAAATTTGTCAAGTGTCACTTTATCTGAAGCACAAACATCAGTTTTGGAAAGGGGATTGAACTTTGCCCCAAGTTACAGAATCAATAAATTTGACACATACATAGGGATACAGAAATTCATACGCAACCTATGTATAAAAAATTTTTTTGCAAATAGTCCTATTATCAGAAATAATTCTTTAGAGCCAAACATGTATAGACATGTAGAATTAAGTAAAAAATCTACATTTAATCCAACCCAATACAAATCGGCCCCCATGGAGACTTTTTTAGAATTGGTACACAGAGACATAAAAAATCTGAAAATGGATTATAGATCAAACCTGACTAGAGTAGAACAAATTGCATTGGATGAATTGAAAAATGATGATAGAATCATCATTAAGCACGCGGATAAGGGCGGAGGAACAGTAATAATGGACAAAAATAAATATGATGAAGAATGTCTTAGACAATTAAATAACACTGACACCTATAAAAATTAAGTTCCAATCCCATATTTGTTTTTAAGAAAAGACTGGAAAGCTATCTTAATAAAGGACTTAAAGAAGATATTCTAAACAAAAAAAAGAGTATGGTTACATATATAACCCATTCCCGAAAACACCAACCTTTTACGTACTCCCCAAGATCCATAAGGACTTATGTAATCCCCCAGGGAGACCTATCGTGTCGGGTGTAAATTCCTTAACTAGCAATCTTTCAGCTTATATAGACCAACAGTTACAAAATTATGTGAAAAGTACCAAATCTTATTTAAAAGACACCATAAGTATATTGAACCATCTAGAGGGTATTGAATGGAACAAAGAGTGGTGGCTAGTGACCAGTGACGTTACGTCACTGTATACCATCATAAATAAAGATCTGGGTATTGCATCAGTTAAAAAGATTTTGGAGGAAGACAAAACCTTGAACAGTAAACAACTAGAATTTATTCTGGAAGGTATCAGGATTATTTTGGAAACTAATTATTTTTACTTCAATAAAACTTACTACCTACAGACCAGCGGTACGGCGATGGGCACCAGATTTGCGCCCAGTTATGCCAACCTATATATGGCCAATTGGGAAAATAACTATATCTATAATTCCCCCTGGGCGCAATATCTGGTGTCCTATCGCCGCTATATAGATGATCTGTTCCTGATATGGTCAGGTAGTGAGGTTCAACTTGTAGAGTTTATGGAATATTTGAAGAATAATGAGTTCCAAGTATCCTTAACTTGGAAGTATAGCAAAGAAAAATAGAATTTCTAGACTTGGAAATATATATTAAGGAGAATTCTCTTAAATCAAGGAATCATTTAAAAAATATAGATGTAAATAATTACATAAATCTCAATAGCTGCCATCAGCGCCACTGGTTAAAAAATGTCCCCAAAGGACAATTTGTTAGGCTAAGACGTAACTGCAAGGAAATATCGGAATATCAAACCCAATCTCAAGTCTTGAAAAAACGATTCCTAGAAAAGAATTACTCAAATAGTTTTTTGGAGGAAAAAATAGAGGAAGTTAGAAGTATGGATAGAATTGAACTATTAAAATATAAGAATAAAAATACACAAGATTATAAGGATAAAAACAAGGATGTGGCAAATAGACTAATTTTTCAGCACAGCACACAAAGTTATGAACTAAGAAATATCATTCACAGACATTGGGGCATCCTCACTAGAGATTCAGGATTAACTGAATTCCTTGGGGAAGGTCCAAACATTATGTTTAAGAAGGTACCAAATTTAAGACTACAGTTATCACATACAAACAACATGAAGAATAAACAGAATGCAACATCTGCCAAAAATTGGCTGCCCACTCCACAGATAGGGTTCAGAAAGTGTTCATTTTGTAATGCATGTCAGAGAATGAAAAAAAACATCAAAATGATGTAATAAGTTTTATTCAGTGGACTATAAAAAAGTCTATGAGATAAATCAATTCATTACCTGCAACAGCAAGAATGTAATCTATCTATTACGCTGTTCGTGTAATCTTATATTATAGGTCGCACCTCTAGGCTCCTCAGAACAAGGTTAAATGAACATATTTATAATATTGAGAAGGGATATCAGAACCATACACTGTCAGCACATTTTGACAGGGTACATAAAAGGAAAGTTTGCGATCTAGAATTTCTAGGGATAAGAAAAATTGAACAAGATTGGAGAGGGGGTGATATACAGAACCAGTTAGGACGCTTAGAAATGAAATGGATTCATACTATGGATACGTTTATACCTAACGGTTTGAATAAAGATTTTGAATTGCACCATTTTTTGCAGTAGCAATCTTAAATCTAATCACAATGATAATGTTACATTATACCCATGATTAGAGTACGTTATAATCTATATAATTTCTCAAAAGTTGTATATAGTAGTGTAAAAGGTTTCTGTAACTTGGGGCAAAAATATGGAATTAAACAAGATTAGGTTTAGAACAAACATAATGAGTAAGTTATATAAGTGATGGCAATTAATTAGAATAACACTGACATAAAGAATGAAGGGTACAATCAGTTAAACAGAATGAAAGAAAGGTACATCATTCCTGGTGCACCGTAGTTGATATATATTTTAGGAGGTGGCACAATTTACTAAGATTTGTTTTGTGGTTTCATATTAAATATAATGTATTTTGTCTGGCAAAATGTAAAGCAAATTTAGAAGTACACACTTGTGTTTTCCTTAAATGACTGCAAATATAAATCAATTTCATCTGACCAAACGGAGGATACTTATGCCCTCTTCCAAAATGGCAACAGAAGAATCCGGATATCCGTTTTAAATACAAGAGACTGGTATATAAGGACTTATGGACATGCGCACTTTATATCCTTGAAAAAGCTGCAAAGCGAAACGATCGTCGGATTTCTCTACTCTCCTGGGCGTCTATACACTTGCGGACACACTTGTAGGAGGAGCCACTCCCATTTGGGTTTAGGTGGATCAGTGCAGCGGTTAAGTTTCTGCTGCCTGAATCCGCTGACATCCTGCAGTAGGAGCTGACTTTTGTGAGCAATATCAAGATATAAGGCTCCATTAACCTCTGTATAAGTTGTTGTGTATCGCATTTGTGACGTTTTTATTACATTTTAAATAAATCTTTTATACTATATTCATCGTGAGAGTACTGTTTACCCACCAGTATAAAGTGGGTGTGCGCATTCCCCTGAGCTTGGTCGTAAGCTCAAGTACATGTGAGTAGGCATTTGGCCACAAACCTGATATATTGTTGATAACCATCACAGAATTACACTATGTTGCTATTTCTTTCTCCTTTCCTTTGAGAAATCTTCAAGGACAGAAAAGACACAAGAGATACAGAAGTCTGCACAAGGAAAACACATATCCTTATATGAACTTTTGTTTTGGGTTCTTTTTTAGAATCATCACATTTATATTTACATTTTTCTTTGATTGTGATGTTTGGTATATTTTTTATATTGAGTGACAGTATTACCAACAACTAATGGGGACAGTGATGGGGTCCAATGTGGCCCCATCCTATGCAAATCGCTTTATGTTGGAATTTGAGAGTAATTGTACAGGATGTTTCAAGACAAAAGAAATAATATACTTCAAGAGATTCATAGATGATCTCATAATAATCTGGTCTGGAAAAGGAGGATCTGCTTATCTGGTTCAATGAGCTAAATACGGAGCATGCTACGCTTAAATTCAAGATGAATCGGAGCCAAGAGGAAATTGAGTTCTTAGATTTAAAAATCTATAGAGATGATGATAAATTGGGTACCACCTTATTTCGTAAACCAACGGACAGGAACTCTCTCCTTGAAGCAACAAGTTGTCACCCTCCAGCACTTAAAAGGGCATTACCGAAATCCCAGTTTGTAAGGGTAAGAAGAAATAATACTGACAAGAACAGAGCAGAGAAGCAAATTAACGAGATGAGGGTTCGTTTTCTGAAGAGGGGGTATCGCAATCAACTTTTACAACAACATATAACAGAGATTAATTCAAGTGAGATAAGAGAAACACAAGCGACCTTAGAAGAAGGTTTGGAGAAAATAACTATGGTAACCACTTATGCGGCAGACAAAAATGGTCTGAATATAATCCTAAAAGAAAATTGGAAGATATTGAGCATGGAAGAGACCCTCCCGTTTAAGGGGACGGGGGCACCTAGGATTGGCTATAGACGGGGAAGATCACTGAAAGATATATTGCAGTTAACTGATCCTATACATTGCTACACAACTAGAACATGGCTGGAGGATGCTAAACCTGGATGCTTTAAATGCAATGGGTGTACCACATGCAACGGGGTGATCACAGGTCAGTTTTTCCATCACCCTAGGAGCAGAAAGAAATATGTTCATAAATATAGGATGACATGTACCACTAGTCATGTGGTATATCTACTACACTGCCCGTGTAGTTTGTTTTACGTGGGTAAAACAGGGGATAACCTGAGAATCCGTATGGCCAACCACAGGAGCTCTATCCGTGCAGCAATTAAAAAGAGTCGGATCAACCGGTGGCTCGCCATTTTTTGCAGAGTGGACATAATGTGTCTGATCTTTGCTATACATTGATAGATCATGTCCCTAACCCCAGGAGAGGGGGTGATAGGGATAAAATCCTATTACAAAAGGAAGCAAGATGGACATATGAGTTGAACACCATAATACCAAAAGGCTTAAATGTGAAAATGGACTGGCAGTGTTTCTTTTAAAATCAGTAACAAGAAGGAGTAATAAGATGTATCTATGTATTTAATTAATTAAGATTTATCTATGTGTTTCATTTCTCTATTTATTTCTCTATAGATTTACCTATGTGTTTAATATATGTAAACATGGTTTGATTATCCCTTCTGCAAATATGTTCTCTATAGTGATGCATTGTCTCTTTTAGTATTATTTGGGTAGCATCCTATATATGCATTATCTTGAAGTATTTTCTTATAACCATTATTGGTTATGGCTAGACAAGCTGTTACAGATACACTGCTAGAATATATGCTAGCCAGGATGCTCTAAGTGTTGCATATATCGGTAGTATTGGATAACGGATAAAAATGTATTGGAGCATAGTTATGGCATAAGAGTTACATATTGCATATTAGGTGTCAGGATCATCTGTGTTGCAGTTAACTGAAGTAATTGTCCTGTTAAAAATAACACTCCTTGATTAACCTGCCTATATATAGCACCTACTCACTTATCCTATTGCTTGTTATTGTCCGTCTGCCACCTCCTGGTAGCTTACGGTATTATCCTGAGCCTAAGCTAGTTACTGCTGCCTTCCTAACAACTGTCTCAGTCTCTAACTGTACAGCCGGATCTTCATCGGATCACTGCGCGTGACGTCACACGCCGACCACGGAGAAACAGAGCTCCAACTTTACCGGACCCTCAGCAGCCCGTGAAACTATCTCCAGTTTTGGAATTACCCTGGGCATTCTTAGGGGTTTACCCCACCACAGGTACTTAAGAACTGTAACTTGAAGGTTGCTCCCATACCGCAACGTTTGTGCACTGCTGCATTTCTAAGACCAAATTCTTTTTTTTCCTTGCTTGCTATTTTTCACTTATGCTTATTTACAACCAAGTGAGAATCTCTAGATTAACTGTACAGCTGTAATATAACATTTATATGTTGCTCAACTTGTTTATCATATGTTAATTTTATATAATCTCTACATATGGGTTATACTCTGAGGGACTCTGCTACATAATTTCAGTGTATTTGACACATGGAGTAACAATAGTGTCCTCTCACTATCTTCCCTGATATCAAATCTCTGCAAATTGATTTATCTGATGTTTGACACTATCACAGGTGATAGTTCATGTCATACATCAGAATCTCTACCTGCTACATACCACCCACTTTTTATAAATACATAGATAAAATCTCAGCAGCTGCGGTTCTTAACCTCATTGTATGATTTTATTCTCAACACCTAGCAAATCATACAGAACCTGACATTAGGTTTTCATCTATGTAATGCTTTTAATTACACAGATGGTCAACGCTTTTAATTACACAGATAGTCACTGTTAAGTTTGCGATCACCGAGTGGAGGGCTCCCTAGCAACAGACGGCGTCTCTAATGACGAGTACACGCTGGGCTAGCAACGTATGGTGATTGACAGTTCCGGTGGCGGTGCCTAACACCGAGCGGCGTCTTCTTTCTGATGACGTATTCCTTGCGCCAGGCACACGTCGCTGGCAGCTGCACGAGGTGGGTTAATTGATTGATTATGTAGAAAGCAGAGGGGTAAGTAGTTATAAATATGCACTTCATTTTAACATTGTATGTAAGTCTGAAGACGGGGGTAAAACCCCAAAACGTCACTTTAAAGAGTAAAATTGTGGTTTAAACGGAGAGTGCCTGCTGTCTCTTTTTTGATGTCTGCAAAACTTTGCTGAGCACCCTGGATTGGAAAGAAATTGAGAGTGCTGAACCTTTAAGGATATATATATATATATATATATATATATATATATATATATATATATATATATATATATATATATATATATATATATACACACACATACACACACACACACACACACACACATACATAGTAAAAAATACCTAAAATACTTAAGGCAATAACTAGGGCATAACGTACTGTGATCCACAGTTAGCTCCCAATCTAGCCCACAGCCTACTGTCCAAAGCTCCATGAGGTGTATCCCCACCTCCGCATCTGAGCCATAGCTACCGCTCTGGCAATAAATCAATCAATGCACCGTTTGCGCCTCCTAAAAACTCAGAAGGTGGGAACGTATAAATCCCCCCCCAAAAAAACAGCATGCGGTGTGAGACTAAACCGCCCACTATCACCAGGCCTAAGTGAGCTAGAAACACTGCCTGAACAGCACGTGCAAACAGCTTACATATCCGCCATGCTTTGTGTAATTCCCTGGAATTTAAAAATTCCTCAGTAGGAGTGTCGCACGGCCATGGATAATGGGGATATGAGGACCGCATCAAGGCTAACTGAGCCCCCTTTCATTGCAGTCACCACCTCACGTGATAGAGGTGCACCAGGTCTAAATGGCAAGTCTAGTCAGAGGACCCGTTGCCACTGTTAAACATATGCCCCCATATACAAAAGGTCAACCTCAGGCTGTAGATTAACCTCTTCCATACATAAGGTTATAGAGCAGCCTGCAGGCAGATTGTCTGCTGTCCCTATCTCATTAGGCAACAAGCCATTAGAGAAGGAAGAAAAAAAAAGTAAGGACTTACCCAGCTGCTGTCATCCTGAAGGAATCCTCAGAGAGTTATTTTCATTTTGACTAGGTCCTGTAATACAAAGAAAAATCAGTGTAACCAACATCGTTTGCCTGCAAGGGAGGAGGCATATGGAACTTCCCAGCGATATCCAGAAGCTAACATGCACCAAAACTTTAATTAGAGAATTACATGGCTTTTAACAACTCCCATGTCCTCTCTTGCAGGAAACAAATCCATTAAGGACAATCAAATCAGAATCTTCAGCAGAGCACCTCTCTCTGCCAACCTCCATGAAACGAGGCAAAGGAGTGAAGGGGAAGTGGGAGGGATGTATAATATTTTGTTTATGAAGGTCTTTGCCTCCTCCTGGTGGCAAGCTGAAGTATTTCACATAGATTATGAATGGATTTCGTGGACTATCACTGCCATTAGAGAGAAATGCTTTCACTACAAGAGATTTGTGACATTATAGGTTTACTAAGAATAAAATGATCTACAATTACCAATATAGTCATCTGTGCTACTGTACAAATCTAACTGGAAGTCGCATCACAGCTGGATTTATACACAACCTATATAAACTACTTCTATCATCAAATCAAAGCACAGAAAGGAAACCTAACCTGTATCCTAGTGACACCCATAAAGGTATCCAAAGAGTTATTAGCAGCACCCACAGGTTATTATTATTATACACAACCTATATAAACTACTTCTATCATCAAATCAAAGCACAGAAAGGAAACCTAACCTGTATCCTAGTGACACCCATAAAGGTATCCAAAGAGTTATTAGCAGCACACACAGGTTATTATTATTATTATTATACACAGGTTATTATTATTATACACAGGTTATTATTATTATTATTATTATTATTATAATAATACACACAATTTATTATTATACACACAGGTTATTATTATTATTATTATACACAGATTATAATTATTATACACACACACACACACAGGTTATTATTATTATTATTATTATTATAATACACACAATTTATTATTATACACACAGGTTATTATTATTATTATTATTATTATTATTATTATTATTATTATTATACACAGGTTATTATAATTATTATACACACACACACAGGTTATTATTATTATTATTATTATTATTATTATTTTTCACACAATTTATTATTATACACACAGGTCATTATTATTATTATACACAGGTTATAATTATTATTATACACAGGTTATTATTATACAAACAGACTAATTATTATACACACACACAGGCTATAATTATTATTATTATACACACAGGTTATTATCATTATTATTACTATAATTATTATTATTATTATACACACAATTTATTATTATACACACAGGTTATAATTATTATACACACACAGGCTTTAATTATTATTATTATACACACACACAGGCTATAATTATTATTATTATTATTATTATTATTATTATTATTATTATAATACACACACAGGCTATAATTATTATTATTATACACACACACACACAGGCTATAATTATTATTATTATACACACACACACAGGCTATAATTATTATTATTATTATTATTATTATTATTATACACACACACACAGGCTATAATAATAATAATAATAATAATAATTATTATTATACACACACAGGTTATTATAATTATTATACACATACAGGGTTTAATTATTATTATTATACACACACACACACAGGCTATAATTATTATTATTATTATTATTATTATACACACACACACACAGGCTATAATTATTATTATTATTATTATTATTATTACACACACGCAGGTTATTATAATTATTATACACACACAGGCTTTAATTATTATTATTATACACACACATACAGGCTATAATTATTATTATTATACACACACACACACAGGCTATAATTATTATTATTATACACACACACACACAGGCTATAATTATTATTATTATACACACACACACAGGCTATAATTATTATTATTATTATACACACACACAGGCTATAATTATTATTATTATTATACACACACACAGGCTATAATAATAATAATAATAATAATAATAATAATAATAATAATAATAATAATAATTATTATTATTATTATTATTATTATTATTATTATTATTATTATTATTATACACACAGGTTATTATAATTATTATACACACACAGGGTTTAATTATTATTATACACACACACACACACACAGGCTATAATTATTATTATTATTATTATACACACACACACACAGGCTATAATTATTATTATTATTATTACACACACACACAGGTTATTATAATTATTATACACACACAGGCTTTAATTATTATTATTATACACACACACACACAGGCTATAATTATTATTATTATACACACACACACACACAGGCTATAATTATTATTATTATACACACACACACACACACACAGGCTATAATTATTATTATTATACACACACACACACACAGGCTATAATTATTATTATTATACACACACACACACAGGCTATAATTATTATTATTATACACACACACAGGCTATAATTATTATTATTATTATTATTATTATTATACACACCCACACAGGCTAGAATTATTATTATTATACACACACACAGGCTATAATTATTATTATTATTATTATTATTATACACACACAGGCTATAATTATTATTATACACACACACGCAGGCTATAATTATTATTATTATTATACACACACACAGGCTATAATTATTATTATGCACACACACACAGGCTATAATTATTATTATTATACACACACACACAGGCTATAATTATTATTATTATATACACACCCACACAGGCTATAATTATTATTATTATACACACACACATGCTATAATAATAATTATTATTATTATTATACACACCCACACAGGCTATAATTATTATTATTATGCACACACACAGGCTATAATTATTATTATTATACACACACAGGCTATAATTATTATTATTATACACACAGGTTATTATTATTATTATTACTACTACTATTATTATTATTATATACACACACACAGGCTATAATTATTATTATACACACACACAGGTTATTATTACTACTATTATTATTATTATTATTATTTTTTACTACTACTACTACTATTATTATTATTATACACACACACAGGCTATAATTATTATACACACACAGGCTATAATTATTATTATTATTATACACACACAGGTTATTATTATTATTATTATTATTATTATTATTATTATTATTATACACACAGGTTATTATTATACACAGGTTATTATTAGTATTACACACAGGTTATTATTATTATTACACACAGGTTATTATTATTATTATTACACACAGGTTATTATTATACACAGGTTATTATTAGTATTACACACAGGTTATTATTATTACACACAGGTTATTATTATTATTATTATACACACAGGTTATTATTATACACAGGTTATTAGTATTACACACAGGTTATTATTATTATTATTATTATTATTATTATTACACAGGTTATTATTAGTATTACACACAGGTTATTATTATACACAGGTTATTATTAGTATAACACACAGGTTATTATACACAGGTTATTATTAGTATTACACACAGGTTATTATTATACACAGGTTATTATTATTATTACACACAGGTTATTATTATTACACACAGGTTATTATTAGTATTACACACAGGTTATTATTATACACAGGTTATTATTAGTATAACACACAGGTTATTATTATACACAGGTTATTATTAGTATTACACACAGGTTATTATTATTATTATTATTATTATTATTATTCACAGGTTATTATTAGTATTACACAAAGGTTATTATACTACACAGGTTATTATTAGTATAACACACAGGTTATTATTATACACAGGTTATTATTAGTATTACACACAGGTTATTATTAGTATTACACACAGGTTATTATACACAGGGTATTATTATACACAGGTTATTATTAGTATTATACACAGGTTATCATTAGTATTATATACAGGTTATTATAAGTATTATACACAGGTTATTATTAGTATACACAGGTTACTATTATACACAGGTTATTATTAGTATTATACACAGGTTATGATTAGTATTACACACAGGTTATTATTATTATTACACTCAGGTTATTATTATACACAGGTTATTATTATTATACATACACAGGTTATTATTAGTATTATACACAGGTTATTATTATTATTACACACAGGTTATTATTATACACAGGTTATTATTAGTATTATACACAGGTTATTATTAGTATACACAGGTTATTATTAGTATTATACACAGGTTATTATTAGTATAACACACAGGTTATTATTAGTATTACACACAGGTTATTATTATTATTACACACAGGTTATTATTAGTATTACACACAGGTTATTATTATTACACACAGGTTATTATTATTATACACAGGTTATTATTATTATACACAGGTTATTATTAGTATTACACACAGGTTATTATTATACACAGGTTATTATTAGTATTATACACAGGTTATTATTATTATTATTACACTCAGGTTATTATTATTATACACATGTTATTATTAGTATTACACACAGGTTATTATTAGTATTACACACAG
This sequence comes from Bombina bombina, assembly GCF_027579735.1. Taxonomy (NCBI): domain Eukaryota; kingdom Metazoa; phylum Chordata; class Amphibia; order Anura; family Bombinatoridae; genus Bombina; species Bombina bombina. Next base: position 18,071,569 of record NC_069502.1, on the reverse strand, counting down.
GTTATTAGTATTGCACACAGGTTATTAGTATTGCACACAGGTTATTATTAGTATTACACACAGGTTATTATACACAGGGTATTATTATACACAGGTTATTATTAGTATTATACACAGGTTATTATACGTATTATACACAGGTTATCATTAGTATTATACACAGGTTATGATTAGTATTACACACAGGTTATTATTATTATTACACTCAGGTTATTATTATACACAGGTTATTATTATACATACACAGGTTATTATTAGTATTATACACAGGTTATTATTATTATTATTACACACAGGTTATTAGTATTATACACAGGTTATTATTAGTATTATACACAGGTTATTATTAGTATTAGACACAGGTTATTATTAGTATTATACACAGGTTATTATTATTACACACAGGTTATTATTAGTATTACACACAGGTTATTATTATACACAGGTTATTATTAGTATTATACACCGGTTATTATTATTATACACATGTTATTTTTAGTATTATACACAGGTTATTATTATATACAGGTTATTATAAGTATTATTCACAGGTTATTATTATACACAGTTTACTATTAGTATTATACACAGGTTATTATTATTATACACAGTTTTTATTAGTATTATACACAGGTTATTAGTATTATACACAGGTTATTATTAGAATTACACACATATTATTATTATTATTATTATTATTATTATTATTATTATTATTATTCACAGGCTATTCTTATACACAAGTTATTATTATTCACAGGTTATTATTAGTATTACACACAGGTTATTATTTTACACAGGTTATTATTAGTATTACACACAGATTATTCTTATACACAGGTTATTATTAGTATTACACACAGGTTATTCTTATACACAGGTTATTATTAGTATTACACACATATTATTATTATTATTATTATTATTATTATTATTATTATTATTATTATACAAAGGTTATTATTACACACAGGTTATTATTAGTATTACACACAGGTTATTAGTATTATACACAGGTTATTATTATTATACACAGGTTATTATTAGTATTACACACAGGTTATTATTATTAGTATTACACACAGGTTATTATTATTAGTATTACACACAGGTTATTCTTATACACAGGTTATTATTATTATTATTATTATTAGTAGTAGTATTACACACAGGTTATTATTAGTATTACACACAGGTTATTATTATTAGTATTACACACAGGTGTATTATTATTAGTATTAGACACAGGTTATTATTATTAGTATTACACACAGGTTATTATTATTAGTATTACACACAGGTGTATTATTATTAGTATTACACACAGGTGTATTATTATTAGTATTACACACAGGTTATTATTATTAGTATTACACACAGGTTATTAGTATTACACACAGGTTATTAGTATTACACACAGGTTATTATTATTAGTATTACACACAGGTTATTATTATTAGTATTACACACAGATTATTCTTATACACAGGTTATTATTATTATTAGTAGTAGTAGTATTACACACAGGTTATTATTATTATACACAGGTTATTATTAGTATTACACACAGGTTATTATTATTAGTATTACACACAGATTATTATTATACACAGGTTATTATTATTATTATTAGTAGTAGTATTACACACAGGTTATTAGTATTACACACAGGTTATTATTATTAGTATTAGACACAGGTTATTATTATTAGTATTACACACAGATTAGTATTATACACAGGTTATTATTATTAGTATTACACACAGATTAGTATTATACACAGGTTATTATTATTATTATTATTATTATTATTATTATTATTATTATTATTATTATTAGTAGTAGTAGTAGTATTACACACAGGTTATTATTATTATACACAGGTTATTATTATTAGTATTACACACAGGTTATTATTATTAGTATTACACACAGATTATTATTATACACAGGTTATTATTATTATTATTATTATTATTATTATTATTATTATTAGTATTACACACAGGTTATTAGTATTACACACAGGTTATTATTATTAGTATTACACACAGGTTATTATTATTAGTATTACACACAGATTAGTATTAGTATTACACACAGGTTATTATTATTATTAGTAGTAGTAGTAGTAGTAGTAGTAGTATTACACACAGGTTATTATTATTATACACAGGTTATTATTAGTATTACACACAGGTTATTATTATTAGTATTACACACATATTATTCTTATACACAGGTTATTATTAGTATTACACACAGATTATTCTTATACACAGGTTATTATTAGTATTACACGCGGGTTATTATTAGTATTATACACATATTAGTATTATTATACACAGGTTATTATTATTATACACAGGTTATTCTTATACACAGATTATTATTAGTATTACACGCAGGTTATTATTAGTATTATACACATATTAGTATTATCATTATTATACACAGGTTATTATTATTATTATTATTATAATACACAGGTTATTATTATTATTATTATACACAGGTTATTATTATTATTATTATTATTATTATACACAGGTTATTATTAGTATTACACACAGGTTATTATTAGTATAACACACAGATTATTCTTATACACAGGTTATTATTATTATTATTATTATTATACACAGGTTATTATTAGTATTACACACAGGTTATTATTAGTATTACACACAGATTATTCTTATACACAGGTTATTATATATAAACAGTAGGAGCATAACCTGGGGCAGTAGTGAATACGCAGGTTCCGCACACACACACACACAACACAATGCCGCAGATACAACCTGTAGCTGTTAAGTAAATTCATAATAACATGTGACTCACCTTGCCTCTCACCCGTGTGGTCCCGGTTAGCTAATCCCTAGTGCACTCTCAGGGTAGCGGCTAAGTCCCATACTTCTCAATGACACAATGCCGTCATGTGACTCACACAACCGGCCAGTTAGTACAGCAGCATAAGGGCGGGACATTCAAACCAATAGGATTGTGTTGTGCTGAATCCAACGCTGAGAAGCACCAAGGTCCAGTTATGGGATGGAAACTGGTTATGACCACACTGCAGCTGCATCAGCACGAGGAGCTCATCCCACAATGCATTGGGAGTGACTTCCTCAGGGCTGGCGTCAGCACACAGAAGAAGGGTCTAGTTGCAGACTGGAGCTCCACTGTAGAAAGGAAACATGTGACCTCCACTGACTCTAGACAGGAAACATGTGACCTCCACTGACTCTAGACAGGAAACATGTGACCTACACTAACTCTAGACAGGAAACATGTGACCTCCACTGACTCTAGACAGGAAACATGTGACCTCCACTGACTCTAGACAGGAAACATGTGACCTACACTAACTCTAGACAGGAAACATGTGACCTCCACTGACTCTAGACAGGAAACATGTGACCTCCACTGATTCTAGACAGGAAACAGGTGACCTCCACTCAAAGCTTTTTTTTTCTTGTTTGTTTTTTTGTTTAAATCAACTTTAATGTAACAAACAACCTATAGACAATCATTCTGAAAACAAAACATTTTGCAGCTTTCTTGTTCTTAATGTTCATTCACAGTGGTTTATGCTGATTGTCACTTATAAGGTAATCACTGTGATTGTCACTTATAAGGTAATCACTATGACTGTCATTAATAAGGTAATCGCTGTGACTGTCACTTATAAAGTAATCACTGTGACTGTCATTAATAAGGTAATCACTGTGACTGTCACTTATAAAGTAATCACTGTGACTGTCATTTATAAGGTAATCACTGTGACTGTCATTTATAAGGTAATCACTGTGACTGTCACTTATAAAGTAATCACTGTGACTGTCATTAATAAGGTAATCACTGTGACTGTCACTTATAAAGTAATCACTGTGACTGTCATTTATAAGGTAATCACTGTGACTGTCACTTATAAGGTAACCACTGTGACTGTCATTTATAAAGTAACCACTGTGATTGTCACTTATAAAGTAATCACTGTGATTGTCACTTATAAGGTAATCACTGTGACTGTCATTAATAAGGTAATCACTGTGACTGCCATTTATAAGGTAATCACTGTGACTGTCATTTATAAGGTAATCACTGTGACTGTCATTAATAAGGTAATCACTGTGACTGTCATTTATAAGGTAACCACTGTGATTGTCACTTATAAAGTAATCACTGTGACTGTCACTTATAAGGTAACTACTGTGATTGTCACTTATAAGGTAACCACTGTGACTGTCATTTATATGGTAATCACTGTGACTGTCATTTATAAGGTAACTACTGTGATTGTCACTTATAAGGTAACCACTGTGACTGTCACTTATAATGTAATCACTGTGACTGTCATTAATAAGGTAATCACTGTGACTGTCATTTATAAGGTAACCACTGTGATTGTCACTTATAAAGTAATCACTGTGACTGTCATTAATAAGGTAATCACTGTGACTGTCACTTATAAGGTAACCACTGTGATTGTCACTTATAAAGTAATCACTGTGACTGTCACTTATAAGGTAACCACTGTGATTGTCACTTATAAAGTAATCACTGTGACTGTCATTAATAAGGTAATCACTGTGACTGTCACTTATAAGGTAACCACTGTGATTGTCACTTATAAGGTAATCACTGTGACTGTCACTTATAAGGTAACCACTGTGATTGTCACTTATAAAGTAATCACTGTGATTGTCACTTATAAGGTAATCACTGTGACTGTCACTTATAAGGTAACCACTGTGACTGTCATTTATAAGGTAATCACTGTGACTGTCACTTATAAGGTAACCACTGTGATTGTCACTTATAAGGTAATCACTGTGACTGTCATTTATAAGGTAATCACTGTGATTGTCACTTATAAGGTAATCACTGTGACTGTCACTTATAAGGTAACCACTGTGACTGTCATTTATAAGGTAATCACTGTGACTGTCATTTATAAGGTAACCATTGTGACTGTCATTTATAAGGTAATCACTGTGACTGTCATTAATAAGGTAATCACTGTGACTGTCATTTATATGGTAACTACTGTGATTGTCACTTATAAAGTAATCACTGTGACTGTCACTTATAAGGTAATCACTCTGACTGTCATTTATAAGGTAACCACTGTGATTGTCACTTATAAAGTAATCACTGTGACTGTCATTTATAAGGTAATCACTGTGACTGTCACTTATAAGGTAACCACTGTGACTGTCACTTATAAGGTAATCACTGTGACTGTCATTAATAAGGTAATCACTGTGACTGTCATTTATAAGGTAACTACTGTGATTGTCACTTATAAGGTAATCACTGTGACTGTCACTTATAAGGTAACCACTGTGACTGTCACTTATAAGGTAATCACTGTGACTGTCATTAATAAGGTAATCACTGTGACTGTCATTTATAAGGTAACCACTGTGATTGTCACTTATAAAGTAATCACTGTGATTGTCACTTATAAGGTAATTACTGTGACTGTCATTTATAAGGTAACCACTGTGACAGTCATTTATAAGGTAATCATTGTGATTGTCATTTATAAGGTAATCACTGTGACTGTCATTTTTAAGGTAACTACTGTGACTGTCATTTATAAGGTAATCACTGTGACTGTTACTAATAAGGTAACCACTGTGACTGTCATTTATAAGGTAATCACTGTGACTGTTACTAATAAGGTAACTACTGTGACTGTCATTTATAAGGTAATCACTGTGACTGTTACTAATAAGGTAACTACTGTGACTGTCATTTATATGGTAACCACTGTGATTGTCACTTATAAAGTAATCACTGTGATTGTCACTTATAAGGTAATTACTGTGACTGTCATTTATAAGGTAACCACTGTGACAGTCATTTATAAGGTAATCATTGTGATTGTCATTTATAAGGTAATCACTGTGACTGTCATTTTTAAGGTAACTACTGTGACTGTCATTTATAAGGTAATCACTGTGACTGTCATTTATAAGGTAATCACTGTGACTGTCATTTATAAGATAACAAATGTGATTGTCATTTATATGGTAACCACTGTGACTGTCACTTATAAGGTAACAACTGTGATTGTCATTTATATGGTAATCACTGTGACTGTCATTTATAAGGTAATCACTGTGACTGTCACTTATAAGGTAATCACTGTGACTGTCATTTATAAGGTAACCACTGCGACTGTCATTTATAAGGTAATCACTGTGACTGTCATTTAGAAGGTAATCACTGTGACTGTCATTTATAAAGTAACCACTGTGACTGTCATTTATAAGGTAATCACTGTGACTGTCATTTATAAGGTAACAACTGTGATTGTCATTTATAAGGTAATCACTGTGATTGTCACTTATAAGGTAACCATTGTGACTGTCATTTATAAGGTAACAACTGTGATTGTCATTTATAAGGTAATCACTGTGACTGTCATTTATATGGTAACCAGTGTGACTGATATTTATAAGGTAACCCCTGTGACTGTCATTTATAAGGTAACAACTGTGATTGTCATTTATAAGGTAATCACTGTGATTGTCATTTATAAGGTAATCACTGTGACTGTCATTTATAAGGTAACCATTATGACTGTCATTTATAAGGTAACCACTGTGACTGTCATTTATAAGGTAACCATTGTGACTGTCATTTATAAGGTAATCACTGTGACTGTCATTAATAAGGTAATCACTGTGACTGTCATTTATAAGGTAACTACTGTGATTGTCACTTATAAGGTAATCACTGTGACTGTCACTTATAAGGTAACCACTGTGACTGTCACTTATAAGGTAATCACTGTGACTGTCATTAATAAGGTAATCACTGTGACTGTCATTTATAAGGTAACCACTGTGATTGTCACTTATAAAGTAATCACTGTGATTGTCACTTATAAGGTAATCACTGTGACTGTCACTTATAAGGTAATCACTGTGACTGTCATTTATAAGGTAACCATTGTGACTGTCACTTATAAGGTAATCACTGTGACTGTCACTTATAAGGTAATTACTGTGACTGTCATTTATAAGGTAACCACTGTGACTGTCACTTATAAGGTAATCACTGTGACTGTCATTTATAAGGTAACCATTGTGACTGTCATTTTTAAGGTAACTACTGTGACTGTCATTTATAAAGTAACCACTGTGACTGTCATTTATAAGGTAATCACTGTGACTGTCATTTATAAGGTTAATCACTGTGACTGTCATTTATAAGATAACAACTGTGATTGTCATTTATATGGTAACCACTGTGACTGTCACTTATAAGGTAACAACTGTGATTGTCATTTATATGGTAATCACTGTGACTGTCATTTATAAGGTAATCAATGTGACTGTCACTTATAAGGTATTCACTGTGACTGTCATTTATAAGGTAACCACTGTGACTGTCATTTATAAGGTAATCACTGTGACTGTCATTTAGAAGGTAATCACTGTGACTGTCATTTATAAAGTAACCACTGTGACTGTCATTTATAAGGTAATCACTGTGACTGTCATTTATAAGGTAACAACTGTGATTGTCATTTATATGGTAACCACTGTGACTGTCACTTATAAGGTAACCATTGTGACTGTCATTTATAAGGTAACCATTGTGACTGTCATTTATAAGGTAACCACTGTGACTGTCACTTATAAGGTAATCACTGTGACTGTCATTTATAAGGTAACAACTGTGATTGTCATTTATATGGTAACCACTGTGACTGTCACTTATAAGGTAACCATTGTGACTGTCATTTATAAGGTAACAACTGTGATTTTGATTTATAATGTAATCACTGTGACTGTCATTTATAATGAAACCACTGTGACTGTCATTTATAAGGTAAAAACTGTGATTGTCATTTATAAGATAATCACTGTGACTGTCATTTATAATGAAACCACTGTGACTGTCATTTATAAGGTAAAAACTGTGATTGTCATTTATATAATAATCACTGTGATTGTCACTTATAAGGTAACCACTGTGACTGTCATTTATAAGGTAAAAACTGTGATTGTCATTTATAAGATAATCACTGTGACTGTCATTTATAAGGTAAAAACTGTGATTGTCATTTATAAGATAATCACTGTGACTGTCATTTATAAGGTAACCACTGTGACTGTCATTTATAAGGTAACCATTATGACTGTCATTTATAAGGTAAACACTGTGACTGTCATTTATAAGGTAACCATTGTGACTGTCATTTATAAGGTAATCACTGTGACTAGTGATGTCGCGAATAGTTCGCCGGCGAATAGTTTCCGGCGAACATAGCGTGTTCGCGTTCGCTGCGGCGGGCGAATATATGTGATGTTCGGTCCGCCCCCTATTCGTCATCATTGAGTAAACTTTGACCCTGTACCTCACAGTCAGCAGACACATTCCAGCCAATCAGCAGCAGACCCTCCCTCCCAGACCCTCCCACCTCCTGGACAGCATCCATTTTAGATTCATTCGGAGGCTGCATTGTTAGTGAGAGGAGGGACAGTGTAGCTGCTGCTGTTTTAATAGGGAAATTGATAGCTAGGCTAGTGTATTCAGTGTCCACTACAGTCCTGAAGGACTCATCTGATCTCTGCTGTAAGGACAGCACCCCAAAAAGCCCTTTTTAGGGCTAGAACATCAGTCTGCTTTTTTTTTTTTTCCTGTATAATCTAATTGCAGTTGCCTGCCTGCCAGCGTGTGTGTCAGGCTCACAGCGTATACTGTGCCCACTTGCCCAGTGCCACCACTCATATCTGGTGTAACAGTAGTGTAGATTTAAAAAAAAAAAAACACTTTTTTGACTGTGAAATAATAGCAGTAATTTTCCTTCACACGTGTGCGTTTCAGTGCCTGCCAGGGCACAGTGTCACCCCAGTGCAACTCATATCTGGTGTAACAGTAGTGTACATTTAACCCCTTAATGACCACAGCACTTTTCCATTTTCTGACCGTTTGGGACCAAGGCTATTTTTACATTTCTGCGTTGTTTGTGTTTAGCTTTAATTTTCCTCTTACTCATTTACTGTACCCACACATATTATATACCGTTTTTCTCGCCATTAAATGGACTTTCTAAAGATACCATTATTTTCATCATATTCTATAATTTACTATAAAAATTTTTATAAAATATGAGGAAAAAATGGAAAAAAACACACTTTTTCTAACTTTGACCCCCAAAATCTGTTACTCATCTACAACCACCAAAAAACACCCATGCTAAATAGTTTCTAAATTTTGTCCTGAGTTTAGAAATGTTCTTTGCTTTTTGTGCAAGTTATAGGGCCATAAATACAATTAGCACTTTGCTATTTCCAAACCATTTTTTTCAAAATTAGCGCTAGTTACATTAGAACACTAATATCTTTCAGGAATCCCTGAATAGCCATTGACATGTATATATTGTTTTTTTAGAAGACATCCCAAAGTATTGATCTAGGCCCATTTTGGTATATTTCATGCCACCATTTCACCACCAAATGCGATCAAATAAAAAAAATTGTTCACTTTTTCACAAATTTTTTCACAAACTTTAGGTTTCCCACTGAAATTATTTACAAATAGCTTGTGCAATTATGGCATAAATTGTTGTACATTTTTCTCTGGGATCCCCTTTGTTCAGAAATAGCAGACATATATGGCTTTGACATTGCTTTTTGGTAATTAGAAGGCCGCTAAATGCCACTGTGCACCACACGTGTATTATGTCCAGCAGTGAAGGGGTTAATTAGGGAGCATGTAGGGAGCTTTTTGGGGTAATTTTAGCTTTAGTGTAGTATAGTAGACAACCCCAAGTATTGATCTAGGCCCATTTTGGTATATTTCATGCCACCATTTCACCGCCAAATGCGATCAAATAAAAAAAAACGTTACATTTTTCCAAATTTTAGGTTTCTCACTGAAATCATTTACAAACATTTTGTGCAATTATGGCACAAATGGTTGTAAATGCTTCTCTGGGATCCCCTTTTTTTCAGAAATAACAGACATATATGGCTTTGGCATTGCTTTTTGGTAATTAGAAGGCCGCTAAATGCCGCTGCACACCACACGTGTATTATGCTCAGCAGTGCAGGGGTTAATTAGGGAGCTTGTAGGGAGCTTGTGGGGTTAATTTTAGCTTTAGTGTAGTATAGTAGACAACCCCAAGTATTTATCTAGGCCCATTTTGGTATATTTCATGCCACCATTTCACCGCCAAATGCGATCAAATTAAAAAAAAATTGTCAACTTTTTCACAAACTTTAGGTTTCTCCCTGAAATTATTTACAAGCAGCTTGTGCAATTATGGCACAAATGGTTGTAAATGCTTCTCTGGGATCCCCTTTGTTCAGAAATAGCAGACATATATGGCTTTGGCGTTGCTTTTTGGTAGTTAGAAGGCCACTAAATGCAACTGCGCACAACACATGAAATATGCCCAGCAGTGAAGGGGTTAATTAGGTAGCTTGTAGGGAGCTTGCAGGGTTAATTTTAGCTTTAGTGTAGAGATCAGCTTCCCACCTGACACATCAGACCCCCTGATCCCTCCCAAACAGCTCTCTTCCCTCCCCCACCCCACAATTGTCCCCGCCATCTTAAGTACTGGCAGAAAGTCTGCCAGTACTAAAATAAAAGGTATCTTTTTTTTTTATATATATATATATATTTTAGCATATTTACATATGCTGTTGTGTAGGATCCCCCCTTAGCCCCCAACCTCCCTGATCCTCCCCAAAACAGCTTCCTAACCCTCCCCCTCTGTCTTATTGGGGACCATATTGGGTACTGGCAGCTGTCTGCCAGTACCCAGTTTGCAAATAAAATGTTTTTTTTTTATTTTTATTTCATTTTTCTGTAGTGTAGCTTCCCAAGACCAATCCCCCACCCGCTCCCAGATCACTTAGATTTCCAAGTACTAAATATTTTGCACCCCTTTCTCCCACTTATAAAAACATTTTTTTCTGTAGTGTAGCGGTTCCCACCCGCTCCCTCCCCGTGCACGTGCCCATCCGCCTCCTCCCGTGCACGCGCACGCTCCCCCGGTGATCCCGCCCCCGATCCAGCCCCCCTCTCTGACAAGGACCGCATCGATGGCCGCCCACCCGCCTCCCACTTCAGCTCCCACCCACCAACGAATGCGGCCATCGATACCCGGTGCAGAGAGGGCCACAGAGTGGCTCTCTCTGCACAGGAGGGGTAAAATTTGTTATTGCAGGATGCCTCGATATCGAGGCATCCTGCAATAACCGGAAAGCAGCTGGAAGCGATCAGGATCACTTCCAGCCCAGCTGCTTTCCAAACCGAGGACGTACGCCATACGTCCTCAGGCGTTAACTGTATTTTTTCTGAGGACGTATGGCGTACGTCCTCGGTCATTAAGGGGTTAAAAAAAAACCTAGAAATTTGACTGTAAAATAGTAGCAGTCAGTTTCCTTCACACGTGTGCGTTTCAGGGCCTGCCAGGGCACAGTGTCACACCAGTGCAACTCATAACTGGTGTAACAGTAGTGTACATTGAAAAAAAAAATTGAAATTTGACTGTGAAATAATAGCAGTCAGTTTCCTTCACGCATATGCGTTTCAGGGCCTGCCAGGGCACAGTGTCACACCAGTGGAACTCATATCTGGTGTAACAGTAGTGTACATTTAAAAAAAAAAATACAATTTTGACTGTAATAGATTGAATAGCAGTTAGTTGTCTGCAAGCGTGTGTGTCAGGCCTACAGCGTCTACTCTGCCAACTTCTGCCAGTGCAGAGTGCCACTCATATCTGTTGTCACAGTAGCTTGAACGCATAGTACCACTAATCGAAAAAAAATGACAGGCAGAGGCAGGCCACCCCGCAGGGGCCGTCGTGGTCGTGGTGCTGTGATTCCCTTTGGCCCTAGAATAGTGCTCAGTGATCAGAGGCCACGTACCCTGAACTCGAAAGGTTCTGAGGACATAGTTGACTGGCTAACACAGTACACCCAATCTTCTACATCTTCCGCTCGGAACCTTGACGCACCATCCTCCTCCAGCTTAGCTTCCGGCACCTCTCAAGTTACCACTCGCCTGCCTGCCGCCACCACCAACACTAGCACCACAGCGGCGTCACTTGATCTGTCAGAGGAGTTATTTACACATCAGTTGGAAGAAATGAGTGATGCGCAACCATTATTGCCAGAGGATGTAGATAACAGGGATATGTCTCAGTCAGGCAGCATTACACACATGGACGTACGGTGTTATGATGATGATGTTGTACCCGCTGCTGCTTCGTTTGCTGAGTTGTCAGATACAAGTGAAGCGGTTGATGATGACGATGCGTCCATGGATGTCACGTGGGTGCCCGCTAGAAGAGAAGAAGAACAGGGGGAAAGTTCAGATGGGGAGACAGAGAGGAGGAGGAGACGAGTTGGAAGCAGGGGGAGGTCGTCACAAGGAGCTAGTGGCACAGTCAGACAGCATGCATCGGCACCCGGGGTCAGCCAGACAGCACACCAATCAACGCATGCTGTTGCCACCACCAGAATGCCGTCATTGCAGAGCTCAGCAGTGTGGCATTTTTTGTGTGTGTCTGCCTCTGACAACAGCGATGCCATTTGCAACCTGTGCCAAAAGAAACTGAGTCGTGGGAAGTCCAACACCCACCTAGGTACAACTGCTTTGCGAAGGCACCTGATCGCACATCACAAACGCCTATGGGATCAACACATGAGTACAAGCAGCACACAAACTCAAAGCCGCCATCCTCCTCCTGGTCCAGCATCTTCAGCCACGTCAACCACTGCTGTCCTCCTTGCCCCCTCTCAACCATCCGCCACTCCGTCTCTCACCTTGAGCAGTTCCTGCTCATCTGCCCACAGTCAGGTGTCTGTCAAGGACATGTTTGAGCGTAAGAAGCCAATGTCACAAAGTCACCCCCTTGCCCGGCATCTGACAGCTGGCTTGTCTGAACTTAGCCCGCCAACTTTTACCATACAAGCTGGTGGAGTCTGAGGCATTCCAAAAAATTTTAGCTATTGGAACACCGCAGTGGAAGGTACTCGGCCGAAATTTCTTTGCACAAAAGGCAATCCCCAACCTGTACTCGATTGTGCAAAAGGAAGTAATGTCATGTCTGGCACACAGTGTTGGGGCAAGGGTCCATCTGACCACTGATACCTGGTCTGCAAAGCATGGTCAGGGCAGGTATATCACCTACACTGCGCATTGGGTAAACCTGCTGACGGCTGCCAAGCATGGAATGCGTGGCTCTGCAGAGGAGTTGGAAGACCGAGTCAGAGGAGGAAGAGGAGGAAGGTGGCTTTGAGGAGGTGGAAGACCAAACACAGCAGGCATCCCAGGGGGCTTGTTGTCACCTTTCGGGGACCCTTGGTGTTGTACGTGGCTGGGTGGAGGAAGAGACCTTCAATGACATCAGTGAGGACAAGGAACGGGACATGGATAGCTTGGTATCCAACCTTGTGCAAATGGGGAGTTTGCGGTTGTGCAAATGGACTGTTTGCGGTTGTTTGCGGTGCGTTAAACAGGGAGTTTGGTCTGTCACTGTGAAGCGGGCGTAACCCTTACACTACCTGATCGATACAACATCATACCTGATGTTTTAAAGCACGTTATTCCAAACAATTTAGGAATGTTAGGTGATTTATGCCCTTTAAGGATTAAAACCAGACTCTGCATCAACTATGTAATTTTCCATGGGAGTTTTGCCATGGATCCCCCTCCGGCATGCCACAGTCAAGGTGTTAGTCCCCTTGAAACAACTTTTCCATCACTATTGTGGCCAAAAAGAGTCCCTGTGGGTTTTAAAATTCGCCTGCCTATTGAAGTCTATGGCGGTTCGCCCGGTTCGCCTGTTCGCAAACATTTGCGGAAGTTCGCGTTCGCCGTTCGCGAACCCAAATTTTTATGTTCGCGACATCACTAACTGTGACTGTCATTTATAAGGTAACAACTGTGATTGTCATTTATAAGGTAACCACTGTGACTGTCACTTATAATGTAATCACTGTGACTGTCATTTATAAGGTAATCACTGTGACTGTCATTTATAAGGTAACAACTGTGATTGTCATTTATAAGGTAACCACTGTGACTGTCACTTATAATGTAATCACTGTGACTGTCATTTATAAGGTAATCACTGTGACTGTCATTTATAAGGTAACCACGGTGACTGTCATTTATATGGTAACCACTGTGACTGTCATTTATAAGGTAATCACTGTGACTGTCATTTATAAGGTAACCAATGTGACTGTTATTTATAAGGTAATCACTGTGAGTGTCATTTATAAGGTAATCACTGTGGCTGTTATTTATATGGTAATCACTGTGACTGTCATTTATAAGGTAACCAATGTGACTGTCATTTATAAGGTAATCACTGTGACAGTCATTTATAAGTTAACCCCTGTGACTGTCACTTATAAGGTAACCACTGTGACTGTTATTTATAATGTAATCACTGTGAGTGTCATTTAAAAGGTAGCCAATGTAACTGTCATTTATAAGGTAATCACTGTCACTGCAATTTTTTATGGTAATCACTGTGACTGTCATTTATAAGGTAACCACTGTGACTGTCATTTATAAGGTAATCACTGTCACTGTCATTTATAAGGTAACCACTGTGACTGCCATTTATAAGGTAATCACTGTCACTGTCATTTATAAGGTAACCACTGTGACTGCCATTTATAAGGTAATCACTGTCACTGTCATTTATAAGGTAATCACTGTGACTGTCACTTATAAGGTAACCAGTGTGACTGATATTTATAAGGTAATCACTGTGAGTGTCATTTATAAGGTAACCTCTGTGACTGTCATGTATAAGGTAATCACTGTGACTGTCATTTATAATGAAAATACTGTGATTGTAATTTATAAAGTAACCACTGTGACTGACATTTATAATGTAATCACTGTGACTGTCATTTATAATGAAACCACTGTATGTCATTTATAAGGTAATGACTGTGACTGTCAATTATAAGGTAATCACTGTGACTGCCATTTATAAGGTAATCACTGTGACTGTCACTTATAAGGTAACCATTGTGACTGTCAATTATAAGGTAATCACTGTGACTGCCATTTATAAGGTAATCACTGTGAGTGTCATTTATAAAGTAATCACTGTGACTGTCATTTATAAGGTAACCACTGTGACTGTCATTTATAAGGTAACCACTGTGATTGTCATTTATAAAGTAATCACTGTGACTGTCATTTATAATGAAACCACTGTGACTGTCATTTATATGATAATCACTGTGACTGTCATTTATAAGGTAACCATTGTGACTGCCATTTATAAGGTAATCACTGTGAGTGTCACTTATAAGGTAACTACTGTGACTGTCATTTATAAGGTAACCACTGTGACTGTCATTTATAAGGTAACCACTGTGACAGTCATTTATACGGTAATCATTGTGAATGTCATTTATAAGGTAATCACTGTGACTGTCACTTATAAGGTAACCATTGTGACTGTCATTTATAAGGTAATCACTGTGACTGTCATTTATAAGGTAACCACTGTGAGTGTCATTTATAAGGTAACCAGTGTGACTGATATTTATAAGGTAATCACTGTGAGTGTCATTTATAAGGTAACCTCTGTGACTGTCATGTATAAGGTAATCACTGTGACTGTCATTTATAATGAAAATACTGTGATTGTCATTTATAAAGTAACCACTGTGACTGACATTTATAATGTAATCACTGTGACTGTCATTTATAATGAAACCACTGTGAGTGTCATTTATAAGGTAATGACTGTGACTGTCATTTATAACGTAATCACTGTGACTGCCATTTATAAGGTAATCACTGTGACTGTCATTTATAAGGTAATCACTGTGACTGTCACTTATAAGGTAACTACTGTGACTGTCATTTATAAGGTAATCACTGTGACAGTCATTTATAAGGTAACCACTGTGATTGTCATTTATAAGGTAATCACTGTGACTGTCATTTATAATGAAACCACTGTGACTGTCATTTATATGATAATCACTGTGACTGTCATTTATAAGGTAACCACTGTGACTGTCATTTATAAGGTAACCATTGTGACTGCCATTTATAAGGTAATCACTGTGAGTGTCACTTATAAGGTAACTACTGTGACTGTCATTTATAAGGTAACCACTGTGACTGTCACTTATAAGGTAATCACTGTGACTGCCATTTATAAGGTAATCACTGTGAGTGTCACTTATAAGGTAACTACTGTGACAGTCATTTATAAGGTAATCATTGTGATTGTCATTTATAAGGTAATCACTGTGACTGTGACTTATAAGGTAACCATTGTGACTGTCATTTATAAGGTAACCACTGTGACTGTCATTTATAAGGTAATCACTGTGACTGTCATTTATAAGGTAACCACTGTGAGTGTCATTTATAAGGTAATCACTGTGACTGTCATTTATAAGGTAATCACTGTGACTGTCATTTATAATGAAAATATTGTGATTGTCATTTATAAAGTAACCACTGTGACTGACATTTATAATGAAACCACTGTGAGTGTCATTTATAAGGTAATGACTGTGACTGTCATTTATAATGAAACCACTGTGAGTGTCATTTATAAGGTAATGACTGTGACTGTCATTTATAAAGTAATCACTGTGACTGTCATTTATAAGGTAATCACTGTGACTGTCACTTATAAGGTAACTACTGTGACTGTCATTTATAAGGTAATCACTGTGACAGTCATTTATAAGGTAACCACTGTGGCTGTCATTTATAATGAAACCACTGTGACTGTCATTTATATGATAATCACTGTGACTGTCATTTATAAGGTAACCACTGTGACTGTCATTTATAAGGTAATCACTGTGACTGTCACTTATAAGGTAACTACTGTGACTGTCATTTATAAGGTAATCACTGTGACAGTCATTTATAAGGTAACCACTGTGGCTGTCATTTATAATGAAACCACTGTGACTGTCATTTATATGATAATCACTGTGACTGTCATTTATAAGGTAATCACTGTGACTGTCATTTATAAGGTAATCACTGTGAGTGTCACTTATAAGGTAACTACTGTGACTGTCATTTATAAGGTAACCACTGTGACAGTCATTTATAAGGTAATCATTGTGATTGTCATTTATAAGGTAATCACTGTGAGTGTCATTTATAAGGTAATCACTGTGACTGTCATTTATAAGGTAACCACTGTGACTGTCACTTATAAGGTAATCACTGTGACTGTCATTTATAAGGTAATCACTGTGACTGTCATTTATAAGGTAACCACTGTGACTGTCATTTATAAGGTAATCGCTGTGACTGTCACTTATAAGGTAATCACTGTGACTGTCATTTATAAGGTAATCACTGTGAATGAACATTAAGAACAAGAAAACTGCAAAATGTATGAGGCTGAAGTTGTCTTCTTATTTAGTCAGCTTCTTATTCTGCAACTGATTGCAATTTCCAAAATAAAGATATCTAGCATTATTTTTATTTTAAATAAAATAATACATTTTTGAAAAACCTAAACAAATTTACATTTTGTAAAAAAATAATAATCTTCTATTGCAATAAATAGATGGCAAACATGGCATAATTTTGAGTAACTGATATTTTAAATGGGTTCAAATCCTGTGGACCACTCATTTATATGTGGATATATACATGGCTTGAACCCCATCATACAACAGACGTTAACAACCTGGCCCAATGCTCTTTATGGCAAACAAATTGGTGACAACCTTGTTACTTCATATATTTTGTAATCCCCCCAAAAAGAAAAAAGAAAACCCCTATTTGGCACACACTTAAACACATAGGTAGATCTGCAGAAAGGGAGCAAAAATTTAAAATTTAACTTTTACTGTCAAATCATTGAGGCTCTAAGAAAGCCCAAGGAATGTGCATTAATCGTTCGCCTGTCTGTGAGTAATCTGGACATGGTTATACTTTATTTTTGTGCTCTCTGTGATTGATATACAGGTAATTCTGGTCATTCCTTAGTCACTGCAAGCCGTACCTGTGATGAGAGTGGGAAGTGATGTCACTGAATAGGGGCGTGGTTTAGGGCAGTTATTGTCTATGGCGCAGTTACTAAGTGAGATGTGTTGTACAGCTGTATACTTCTATGCTCTGCAATAAAATAGCATTGTACCTTCTATGCTGTGTCCTGCATCTCATGACACGGTGTCAGAAGTTCTTGCCTGCGCTACTGTTTCCTGATTGATGACAATGTCGAAGTTTACCCCACCTGAGCCTTTTGATTTTTCTCAGCCTGCAGCTTGGTCCACATGGCGTCAGCGGTTTCAGCGATTCAGGATTGCTTCCAAGCTGGACAAGGAGAGTGGTGAAGTACAAGTTAATTCTCTTTTATTCTCTATGGGGAAAGATGTGGAGCCAGTGTTCAATGCCTTTACTTTCCAAGAAGGGGAAGAATTTGACTTTGAAATAGTTATGAACAAACTCAGTGCTCACTTTGTGCCCAAAAGAAATGTGATTCATGAGAGGGCTTGTTTTCACAAACGTAACCAGCGTGTGGGAGAATCTGTGGAGTCATTTGTGCGCAGCCTGTATGAACTAGCTGAATTCTGTGAGTTTGATGTTGCTAAAGAGGAGCAAATCAGAGACAGAATAGTCATAGGAATTGCAGATGCTGAGGTCTCACTGAAGCTACAGTTGGAGGCTGATTTAACATTAGATGGGGCTATTAGGATGGCCCGCCAAAGTGACCTGGTGAAAAAGCAAAGTGCTGATCTGAGAGTATTGTGGATAAAGTGCAGCAGTTCAGGAGGGCTGCTAGTGAAAGGCACAGTGTGAGCGGTAGACCAAGGGCAACAAATAGGTCCAGAAGCGGATGGGCGCAGCATGCTCGCTGCACACAGTGCAACCGTACCCATGATCAGAGTGTCATATGCCCTGCTAAAGACTAGAAAATGTAACTAAATGGGCCATTTTGAAGTGGTGTGTAAAACTCAATATATTAAGGAGATGCAGGTGGATAGCGACCAGGAGGGTCAAGAAGTGTCCTTTGTAGGGTCTGTTGTTGAATGGCCTGGTTCAGATGAAGATTGGAGGGTTACTCTTACTGTAATGGGAGCCAAAGTTGCCTTTAAGAATGACACAGGAGCAGACATCACTGTTATGTCCCTTGCAGCATTCATAAAACTGCCTCGACAGCCTCAGCTGGCGAAAGTTACAACAAAAGTCCATAGTCCTGGTGGCCGCATTGATTGTGCGGGAACATTTCTTGCCAGCTGTGTGTACAAGCAGAGGAAATTTACCATTTGGGTGCATGTGATTAGAGGTCAGTGTGTTAACAACCTATTGAGCAGGAAAGCAGCCTGTGGTTTGGGCCTATTCACCAGAGTGAATGAGATCTCAGAAGATATGTTTGGTGAATTGGGCCTGCTGAATTGTAACCCATCCGAATATCACTTAAAAGTGACGCAGTCCCATACAGCATTACCACTCCATGTAGAATTCCATTCCTGCTCATACCTCAGGTGGAGAATGGACTTCTGCATATGAAGAATATGGGAGTTATTGAAGAGGTTGTTGAAGCAACTGACTGGTGTGTCCCATTGTGCCTGTTGCGAACAAAAACGGTAAGGTACGCATCTGTGTAGACTTGAAAGGGCTGAATGAGGCAGTGAAGAGAGAGAGATATGTGCTGCCGACACTTGATGACATAGCTCCGAAATTGGCAGGGGAGAAGTTCTAATCTACACTAGATGCTTCCAGCGGCTTCTGGCAGATACCTCTAGATCCAAAGTGCCGAAAACTGACTACCTTGATTACACCGGTAGGTCAGTTTTGCTTCTGTAGACTCCCTTTCGGGATATCCTCTGCTCCTGAAATCTTTCAAAGAGAAATGAGTTCTCTCCTAAGTGACCTCGAGGGCATGGCAGTCGTCATGGACGACATCTTGGTGTATGGATCTACATTGGAAGAACATGATCAGCAATTGAGCTGTGTGCTGCAGACTATTAGAGAGTCCGGGATGAAATTAAATAAGGAGAAATGCCATTTTAGGAAAGCTGAGCAATGTTACTTTGGGCATATCATCAATGGGGATGGCATCAAGCCGGAACCCCGATAAAATCCGTGCTATTGAACAGATGAAAAGTCCTTCTGATGTACATGAGCTGAGACAAATATTTGGCCTTGTAAATTATGTGGGCAGGTTCCTTCCAGATTTATCCACAATACTACACCCTATCACAGAGTTGCTAAAGAAAGATGTTGCCTGGGTCTGGGGACCTTCACAGGAAGAATCCTTTGTGCAGGTCAAGTCCCTGCTGGGGTCTGCCCCAGTGTTGGGGTTCTATGACCCTTCCAAAAAGACTGTGGTTAGTGCTGATGCGAGCAGTTATGGGTTAGGGGCCGCCCTCCTACAGCTGAATGAAAACAAACTACAGCCCATCGCCTGCTGTTCCTGTACACTGACGGCTGCTAAGTCAAAATACGTCCAAATTGAGAAAGAGTGTCTGGCTGAAGTTTGGGCCTGTAAGCACTTTCAGCGTTACCTACTGGATTTAGAGAAATTTAGTCTGGAGACTGACCATAAACCGCTAGTCCCTCTAACTTCTATGATAACGACAAAACACCCCTAAGATGCTAGAGACTTCTAATGAGGCTGCTCAGGTTCAATGTTTAGGCAGTGCATGTGCTGGGGAAAAAAATGGTTGTGGCAGATACACTTTCCCGGCTCCAGCTGGCTGCTGCTGAAGAATCTTTAATGGAATCAGATGTGAAGGTGTATGTAGATTCAGTTTTGGCCTCCAAATCCATTTCTTCAGAGAAGCTAGAACAAATAAGAAAGGAGACATATTTAGATACAGACCTTCAAGAAGTTATTAAGTACACAAAAGAAGGTTGGCCCGAGAGTCGGGCAGCCTGATGTCTTTAAGTTCTTACCAGTCAGAAAGGTCGCAGCTCACGGAGCTGGATGGGTTGGTGCTGTTCCAGGACCGCATTGTTATTGCTGTTAGCATGCGGCAGGAGATGTTAAGCAGGATTCATGATGGCCACTTGGGCATTACAAAGTGCAGAGAAAGGGCAGCTACGGCAGTATGGTGGCCGGGGATCAGTTCCGAAATTGCAAGCCATATGTCAAAATCTGCCTTTTGCCAGGAACGCCGGCCTACTCAGAGAAGAGAGCCCTTGATTTCTACTCCGCTGCCTGCAGCCCCGTGGCAGAAAATAGCTGCTGATTTGTGGGAACTCCACTGGAAAAAGTACCTAGTCGTGATCGACTACTATTGCAGGTATTTGGAAATTGCACCTTTGAATGAAATCACAAGTCAAACTGTTATCACTCGTCTCAAAAGCTTGTTCGCCCGGTAGGGCATACCAATGGAGTTGGTTAGTGATAATGGAATGCAGTTTGCTTCCACAGAGTTCAGTTCTTTCAGCAGAGAATATGATTTTGTACATTCCACTTCAAGTATACATTACCTGCAGGCCAATGGAATGGCTGAAAGGGCAGTTCAAACAACAAAGTTAATTTTGAAGCAATCTGAGCCGTAACTGGCCCTCTTGTCCTATAGGGCGACTCCCATTCAAGCCACAGGTTTTAGCCTGGCACAGCTGTTGCTAGGAAGTCAAATTCGCACCACCTTACCCTCTGTGGGTGTCTTCCAGCCAACTGGCTCTATTCCTCGGGACAAGGTCCTTAGGAGGGATGAAGAGGCAAAAAGGGGCTACTGATTCTTCTACAACAGGAGACACTCTGTGAGACCCTTGCAGGAGCTGAATGCGGGGCAGAGTGTCAGAATTAAACTGGATGATGAGAAGAAATGGAAGACGCCTGCTACGGTAATTGGACGCTCTCCAGAACCAAGGTCTTATGTAGTCCTTACTGATGGAGGGACAGTCGCACGTCAAAATCGAAAACATCTTCAGCCTGTACCTGAGAGTTTGGAGTTGCATGCCTCTGTACCACCGCCGGTGGGATCCCCTGTTTTTAGAGGGGTGCCTTACCCTCAGCAAGATCACAGCGGGGATACGTCTTTGCCTCCAGCAGACTCTCAATCACCTTCTTCTGTATCAAAGGACAGTTCATGTAGAATTACATCAAGTGGTGAGACTTCTGGCCCTAGCACTAGTTAGAACAGTGACCGGAAGTATGGGCAGAATAATCCCATGGTCACTGTGGACTAGGGTAGTCTACCCCGATGTTCAAGTAAGGATGTAATTTATGTTGTTTATACAGATATTCTCTTTAACCTGTTATTTGTTATATACTATACAAAACTGTTGTTGTATGCTTCTTGTATACCTTGTTATTTGTTGTATTCAAATGAAAAAAAAAGTATGCTTTGTCCTTTAAAAAGGAGGAAGATGTGATGAGAGTGGGAAGTGATGTCACCGGATGGGGGTGGGGCTTAGGTCCGTTATTGTCTATGTCGCGGTTACAGTTACTAAGTGAGATCTATGGTACCAGATGTATACTTCCATGCTCTGAAATAAAATAGTGTTGTACCCTCTTTGCTATGTCCTGTATCTCATGACAGTACCTTTTGCACAATAATTGTAAGCAGCTGCCTACCAAGAGATAGTCTGATAAGACCCACCCTTCACCCACCTATGTGGGTAGCACCAAATCGTAGTCAGTAGTTTTTTTAGGGATCTTTTTCTATCTTGGTGGACATCTTACAATGGGCCTCTGACAGTGTTGGAATCTGCTTAATTTTGCAAACTTAGAGCCTCAACGATTATTTTCTTATTTTTAAATAAACAATTGTAGTGTGTTTAATCCAGATGCTCCAATATTTGTATTTTTATATTTGACAGTAAAAGTTGTTTTATTTTTGGCTCCCTTTCTGCGGATCTACCTATGTGTTTAAGTGTGTGCCAAATAGTGGTTTTCTTTTTTCTTTTTCTTTGGGATTACACTGTATATCAACCGCTTTTTTTGGCTCCCTTTCTGCGGATCTACCTATGTGTTTAAGTGTGTGCAAAATAGTGGTTTTCTTTTTTCTTTTTCTTTGGGATTACACTGTATATCAACCACTAGGGCACCCCTCGCACTCCCCTAAGGAATATAAGTGTATGAGTTATAGATTAAACCATAATTTGAGGAATAAGGCAGTTCTATACCTATATTATTGATATACACTTCATTTATTTTACCTTTTCTGTATAAGTAACTGGTATTTTAAAAGGGTTAAAATACTTTGGGCCATTAACTTCTGTATGGATACATGTTTTCAGCCTGGCCCAATGGTCTCTATAGCAAAAAAAACTATTGCCAACCTTGCCACTTCATATATTTGACCTTTTCTAAATAAATAACTGGTATTTCAAATGGCTTAAATACTTTGGGCCACTGTTTACTGTGTGGATATATACCGGGAGTGAGCCCCTTCATAGGATAAATATGTTCTCAGCCTGACCCAATGCTTTTTGTAGCAAACAAACTGGTGCCAACGTTGCCATCTAATATATTTTTAAATTTCTGAATAAGTAACTAGTATTTTAAAAGGGTTAAACTCCTTTGGACCACTCACTTCTTTGTGGATATATACAGGGCGTGAACCTCTCCATAGAATAAACATGTTCTCACCCTGGCCCAATGCTTTTTGAAGCAAACAAACTGGTGACAACTTTGCCACCTCATATACTTTACCTTGGTCTAAAAATGAATCAGATATTTTAAAAGGGTTGAAATCCTTTGGGCCCTCATTACTGTGTGGATATATACAAGGAGTGAGCCCCTTCATATACAAGGAGTGAGCCCCTTCATATACAAGGAGTGAGCCCCTTCATATACAAGGAGTGAGCCCCTTCATATACAAGGAGTGAGCCCCTTCATATACAAGCAGTGAGCCCATTCATATACAAGGAGTGAGCCCCTTCATAGAATAAACATATTTTCAGCCTGGCCCAAAGATTTTTGTAGCAAACAAACTTGTGCCAATGTGATCATCTCATAAATTTTACCTTTTCTGAATAAGTAACTGGTATTTTGAAAGGGTAAAATACTTTGGGCCACTCATTTCTGTGTGGATATATACAGAATGTGAGCCCCATCATAGGAGAGACATGTTCTCAGCCTGGCTCAATGCTATTTATGCCAAATAAACTGGTGCCAACCTTGCCACTTAATATATTTTACCTTTTCTAAGTAAGTAAATCGTATTTTAAAATGGTTAAATCCTTTGGGCCACTGATTTTGGTGTGGTTATATAGGGCGTGAGCCCCTTTGTACAATCCAACACGAGATTACGAGTTTTGTAGTAACAGGGGTGCGTTGCTAACGAGCAGTTTTTTTCTCACCACTCACTTAAAGGGACAGTCTACACCAGAATTTTTATTGTTTTAAAAGATAGATAATCCCTTTATTACCCATTTCCCAGTTTTGCATAACCAACACATTTATAATAATATACTTTTAACCTCTGTGATTATCTTGTATCTAAGCCTCTGCAAACTGCCCCTTTTTTCAGTTCTTTTGACAGACTTGCAGTCTAGCCAATCAGTGCCTGCTCCCAGATAACTTCTCGTGCACGAGCACAGTGTTATCTATATGAAATACATGAACTAACACCCTCTAGTGGTGAAAAACTGTTAAAATGCAATCTAAAAGAGGTGGGCTTCAAGGTCTAAGAAATTAGCATATGAACCTCCTAGGTTAAGCTTTCAACTAAGAATACCAAGAGAACAAAGCAAAATTGGTAATAAAAGTAAATTGGAAAATTGTTTAAAATTACATGCTCTATCTGAATCATGAAAGTTTATTTTGGCCTAGACTGTCCCTTTAAGACAACGCTGGTATTACAGGTTTTAAACCTGGCATTAGCTGCAAAAAGGTGAGCATAGAGCAGAATTTAGCTCCACATCTCACCTCAATACCAGCGTTGCTTACGGTAGCAGTGAGCTGGCTAAACATGCTCGTGCACGATTTCCCCGTAGGAATCAATGGGGCAGAATCGGTTGAAAAAAAAACTAACACCTGCAAAAAAGCAGCGTTTAGCTTCTAATGCAGCCCCTTTGATTTCTATGGGGAAACAAAAGTTATGTCTACACCTAGCACCCTAACATGATCCCCGAGTCTAAACACCCCTAATCTTACACTTATTAACCCCGAATCTGCCGCCCCCGACATCGCAGACACCTGCATAATATTATTAACCCCTAATCTGCCGCTCCGAACACCGCCGCCACTTACATTATCCCTATGAACCCCTAATCTGCTGCCCCCAACATCACCGACACCTACTTTTTATTTATTAAACCCTAATCTGCCACCCCCAATGTCGCCGCAACCTAACTACACTTATTGACCCCTAATCTGCCGCCGCCAACGTCGCCGCCACTATAATAAAGTTATTAACCCCTAAATCTAAGTCTAACCCTAGCCCTAACCCCACCTAACTCAAATATAATTTAAAATAATCTAAATAAAATTACTACAATTAAATAAATAATTCCTATTTAAAACAAAATACTTACCAATAAAATTAACCCTGGGGTTTCCGGTAACGGCGTCTGATCACGCTGTGACGTAGGTGCGCATGGAAGAGCAGAGGCGGCAGTGTACGACCGAGCACGCCAGCTACATGCGGAGAGGAGAGTGGTAAAAGCCCTAAGCAGCAATTTTAGAACTGCCGATTGCCACTACGCCTCGGGCTCCTCACGGCCAGCATATACAGCAAACTCGGAGGCAAGAAGGAAGCAGTCTGGGACTGGCTGAAGCACGCACACCTACTCTTGTCCACGGCCTCAAGATCTCTTGGCAGGGGTAACCAGTCTGAGGTACAGCCGGAGCAATTCGGAAGGGAGGCCGCACAAGTTAGCTAACATCATAGCTTGGACCGGTAAAACCTAACATAGGCCTAATAATGTCTATTGGCCACAGACAGATCAGTTACTATATGCAACGCACTTAAGGAGTATAAGTGAACTTTCTGTTTTTTTGGACTAAGAAGTCTGGCATAGCTCCCCGGTATATGCACTTATAGCTATAGGTATATTAAGTCTGGCTGACCTGGGAGGGTGAAGAGAGTCCAATGGGGCATAAGTAGCAAAGAAGTAAAGCGCTATAGTCCGACGGAGGCTAATAAGCTGCTAGGTATGCCATCAATTCACAGAGTAAGTCCCTCTTAGAAGCTGCCAGTGAAGCTACCTGTCTTTGCCGGCTCTGGGTTAATTATCCTTCTCATATTGGTAACACACTGTGGAGGAGCAGGGCCAGTCGTCAGTCTGGAGGTATAGGGGGGGGTGAAGAGAAGCAAACTTAAAGGGGGATATATGGAAAAGAGTATGCTGCACGCAATACCTCCCCTTTGGTGATATATCTTAGGTCGTAGTCCCTCACCCTATCCCCAGTGAAGCAGCCCTGGGTAAAATGGTAATCCACCTTGCATAGATCTGGGGTAGTTGAAGCTAAGAGAAGTGTCCTGGTCTGTTGGGAGGGTGAAGAAAACTCATTATCTGGTTCCTAGCATTAAAAAACTCTGGTCGTTTGTTGAAGGACAAAGTAAAATCAAGGGAACTGTGTTTTGGCCTGTATATTTCTGGCACAACGCTATATTATAAAATCTGAGTCTTGGCGGACCTTGTGTGGTTGTATCTGAAAATCAGGAAGTCCCTCACAGACCTTATACCTCACTGTTGTTTATAGTGAATGGACTCTTGTTCACAAGGACTTGAATGCTGATATATATATATGGTTATATTAAATATAAGGCAGATCTGTCTAGTTAGTTGATAATATAACAGTTCATTGTCTGTATGGCAAGCTGCTGTGGTGATTGAGGATAAGGGCTGCTCATCTAATATACATAAAATTGTCTTAGATTTCTTGTCTCTGGCACATGCACTAATTGCACTAATTGCATATAAGGCAGAGTGAATCTCACCCATATATAACTTTTGTATTTTTTTTTTTTCTTTCTTTTTCTTCTTTTCTCGTCCTATCTTTCTTTTTTCTTTTCTATTGTAATATATTTTGTATGGTTTTGTGAATTGCACAAAGTCAAAAGTCATTTTGGCTATTCTTATTTATTTATTTTAGGTCATTTAGATCTTAGGGGAATATAGCTTATCCTAGGACACAAAGATCTCAGGGGTATATTATGGTATATTGCACAGTTTAGAATATAGTCACGTTTTTTCATTTTTCGTAGTCAAAGTAGTTACACTTTTATGGTACACATATGGAGAAATTTGTACACACAGTGAAAGCTAAATCGCCAGTAATGGCTCCTAAAAAAGACAAAAAAAGCAAAGCCAGTGTTTTGCAGGATAGTATATTGGAAGAGGGCAGCAGTGCTAAAATGGACACAGATTCACAGGCATTGATAAAAGCTATATGCGTGGCATTGTCCCCACAATTTGACCAACTGCGCCAAGATGTACTTACACTTACAAATGAAATACATGAATTCAATAGCAGAATAGAAGCTGCTGAACTGCGCATCTCAGATATTGAGGACAGGTTGAATATAGTTGAACAAGATACAAGTCAGCATAAAACATCACTAGAAAAACTGCAGGACAAGGTTGATGACCTTGAGGATAGAGCCAGAAGGAATAACCTGAGACTGGTTGGGGTTCCAGAAACATCAGAATACAGTGACTTAAAAAAATTTATCGTAGAGAAATTACCCCTCCTGCTAGATTTACCAGACCCCACACGACAGATAGTGATCGAGAGAGTGCACAGAATAGGGCAGTTAAGAACTAAAGCTGATGGTGCGCAGATACCAAGACAAGTTATAATGAAACTGCTAAATTTCCAAGATAAAGTAGATCTGTTGAATGCCTATCGCAAAAAGAAGGAAGTTTTTTTAGAAGGTGCTAAACTATTAATGTTTCAGGACTATTCGGTTGAAACAACAAATAGGCGGAAGGTCATGTCCCCTCTATGCACACGCATTATTAAAAAAGGTTTTGAAGCATTTTTATTATATCCAGCCCGGATAAAGGTCCGTAAAAATAACACCTGGCTTATGTTAAATACATATCAAGAAGTTAATATGTTTTTAGAGGAGAATGCTTAAGAATTTGTGTTGGCTCTTTAAGAAGATGAAAGAACCAATTCCTATAACAGTGATGATGCATATAATTGATGATGTTTTTAAGTTTAAGTGTTAGGGGGGGGGTTCTTTTTTCTCCCTTACCCCCCCCCCATCTTTCTCTTTCCCTTTTTTTTTTTTTTTTTCTGTTCTTTCCCCTTTCCCCCTTCTCTTTCCACTCCTATTTCTTTCTCCTTTTTGTCTCCCTCGCATGCTTTTCCCCTGCCCCCCCCTCCTCCAATAGTGAAGTCGCAAGAGGTTTATGGGACATCTATTATATTATGGAGCATAAAGCTAAAAGAGACTTAAAGTTTTTAAATCAATAGAATGACAGAGATGGTAAACATTAATCTGGTATCCTGGAATATCAGAGGCATAACAAACCCAATCAAAAGAAAAATGGTTATAAAAAATCTCAAAAAACTTAAATGCAATATAGCATTTTTACAGGAAACGTATGTAACCCAAAAGGAAGTAAATAAACTGAAAACAGATTGGGTGGGCGAAGTCATTGCTTCAGTTGGAACTACCAGAAAATGTGGGGTGGCTATTCTGCTACATAAAAACCTAAACTATAAGATTACCCAGTTAGAAATAGATGCAGAGGGACGGTTCATTATTATGCAGATAAAGATAAAGGATCAAGTGTATATATTGTGCAATATTTATGGACCTAACAATCAAAGCCCAGATTTTTGGGAAAAAATAAAAACTAAATTGACACCATATATAGAAAGCAATCTGATAGTGGCAGGAGATTTCAACCTAGTCTCTCAACTTCCATTAGACAGATGGCCGTTCAAAGTGAGAGATCTAGGTCGAGAGAAATGTAATATCACTCGTTTTCGAAAATTTAGAAACACGTTAAATCTAAAGGATGTGTGGAGGATTCAGAATCCAGAGTCAAAAGCGTATACATGCAAATCTAACACATATAAATCATTATCACGGATAGATTATATATTAATAAATGAAAGGCTTGTTGGGATTGCTGAGGCAGTTATAAGTTCAATCATTATATCAGACCATGCTCCAATTTCTCTATCTTTATCAATAGGTTCTGCGAGTAGAAATAGCCTCACATACCTTTTCCCAAAACACTTATACTCTAATCTTAAATTTCAGAATTGGTTAATAGAGGCCTGGAAAAAGTATGAATGCTTGAATAAAAATTCAGTTAAAAGCCCTGAGACATACTGGGAAGCCTCGAAGGCGGTACTACGCGGTGAAATAAAGGCATATTTACATAAGTTATGGAAAAAAACCCAGCTCCGGGAGGGACAATTAACAAATCAGTTATCAAATGCATATAACACATATTTACATACAGCTTCGCCATCTAATTGGCAGAACTATGCTAAAGTAAAAAAAGAAAGAGACATATTCCTCCAACAAAAAGCTGCCTACACAGTGGTCAGGTCTAATGCAAGGTTATATAAGTTTGGAGGAAAGATTGGTAAAAATTTAGCTAATTTAGTTAAACAAAATCGGGGTTCTAATTCCATATCTGCAATATCAGTCAATGGCAGTCGCTTAACACAGTCTAAGGACATAAGCAAAAACTTTTTAGAATATTATACCCAAATTTTTTTATCTAAGGAAATCAATGTGGATAATAAAAAAGCTTTTTGGGATACATGCAGGCTCCCGACATTGGATGAGGAAGCAAGCAAATCACTGTGCGAACCAATTAATAAAGATGAAGTCACTCAGGCAATTAAAAGTAGCAAGTTAAATAAGGCCTCAGGGCCGGACACTTTTCCGGCAGAATTTTACAAAATACTCACACAGCAAATAACGGAACCTTTATGTGATCTATATAATGCATATTACCTGCAAGGACATCCTATCTCGGGTAATTTCAGTGCCTCCCTAATAGTGCTAATTTTAAAGAAGGGCAAGGATGCAGAAAAACTAGATTCATATCGCCCTATATCCCTGCTCAATGCTGATTATAAACTATTAACAAGTATCTTGGCAGCTAGATTACAAAAAATTCTGGATAAACTCATCCACCCAGACCAAACTGGTTTCTTAAAGGGCAGATCCCTATTTTCAAATCTAAGGAAACTATTATTAACAACAGAATATTATAACATTAGGAAGAAATCATATGAGGCTGATAGGGAAGACAAGGTTATCATTGCTCTCGATGCCGAAAAGGCTTTTGATTCCATTGGTTGGGATCACTTATTTACCACAGTGGAACAGTTTGGTATGAGAGGTGCCTTTCTGTCTTTTATAAAAGCACTATATCAGAATCCAAAATCTGCCCTAATTGTGAATGGCAGGACTACAGAATGGTTTCAACTGGCGCGAGGCACTCGACAAGGGTGTCCACTCTCTCCACTACTTTTCAATCTTTGCATTGAACCACTGGCTATAGTATTACGCAATACCATTAGGGGGATTAGACTTGGGGAGACAGACATTCAAATCTCCCTTTATGCAGATGATTTGCTTGTATTCCTCTCCAATACTAAGGAGAATATTCCTATATTACTGAGTTTATTGAAGCGATATGGTTCATTCTCAGGTTATACAATAAATGATAATAAATCAGAGGTTATGTGGCTAAATAAGACCAGAGACTCTCTGGGGGCTTTGCCCTTTAAGGAGGTTAAAATGGTTAAATATCTAGGAATTAATGTCACAAACTGCCCGGAAGAGTGGTATCGAGCTAATATCGATGGCGTCATTAAGAAAATCCTAGAGGATATCTTTAGATGGACATCATTTACATTAACACTAGCCGCCAAAATAAATCTCATAAAAATGATCGCACTTCCCAAACTTCTGTATATAATGCAGAATATCCCACTGTTCCTACGTAAAGGAGATATAAACATGTTAAATTCGGCTTTTAGGAGATTTTTATGGGGAAAAACAAAGCACAAAATGTCGTTAAAAAGACTATCTCAACCCAAGGAAAACGCAGGCTTTGCCCTTCCCTCAATATATAATTATAATTTGGCCTGCTTGATGAAGATAGTACCAGATTGGTTATTAGACATGGGTCAGCTAACGCCTCTGGATGTAGAAGCCGGCCTTCTTAAACCGCATAGCCTAAAAGCCCTAATACATATGAGGCAAAAAGATTGGCCTCCTTTACTTAAAGTGATGTACACTCTTAGAAATCCTATTATAGCCTGGCAAAAATTATGCACGGCGGTAGGTGTCAATTTCCAGTGTTCTAGATATCTACCAATCCAGAATAACCCACTCTTCCCCGCAGGTTCTGATACCGAAATTTTCAAGAGATGGAAGGTAGGGGGCTTAGTCTATTTTGCACAATGTATTGATGAAGATAGACAAGTTATTCATTCATTCGGCTCCTTAAAAGAAAAATATAATCTCCCTAACCGCAATATGTTCGGCTATTTTCAAATCAGGCATTTTCTCAACAATACAGCACTTGCAGATTTTTACATAAATTGGGAAATTCTAACTAAAGCTTTGTCACGCCGTCAGCTTGGCAGAGCTTCTATATCTCATTGGTATAATCTATTATTGAGTAAAGAAGGTGTCTATGGCTTGGAACGGCTCCATGAGAGATGGTCATTAGACATCCCGCAATTGGAGCTTAAGACAATTCAAGAAAGTATTGATAGGGCTTGGTCAGCGACGCCTCTGTTATCTTGGCGTGAATCTCATCTTAGATTAATTAATAGGACCTATATCACCCCAGAGAAGTTAGGGAAGTGGAATAATATGCAAAGATATGAATGTACACGCTGTCACTACCTAAATGCCAACTTGATCCACTGCATCTGGGCATGCCCCAAAGTTAAACAGTTTTGGGCAAAAGTCTCATTTTGGCTTTCAAAAATTCTAAAGCTTAAAATTTCTCTGAAGATGGAGGAAATCATCTTTTTAAGGCAATACGATGAAAGGGCGGGAAACATAAAATTTGTTAATTTTACAATCTTAACCGCTAGAAACATTATTTTTTCCTCCTGGAAATCTAATAGAAACCCTATGCTCACCTCCTTTCTGAACATGTTAGACTCTAAATTAATTTATGAACAATACGAGACGCAGATATCTTCTGAAAAAGAAATTGCCAAATTTTTCAGGAAATGGGGAGAATATATTCTCTCCAATACGCCGGAAGTTCAAAGAAGTCTCATTGCTCCCTTCAAACACTCTGAATGGATTCAGAATGCCGTATTGAGAGGGGAAATCAGTAGTGATGTAATCACTTAACCTTTGATGAATTCCCGGGGAATTCAACCTAATTTTCTTTTTTTTTTTTTTTTTTTTTTTTTTTCTTCCTTCCTTCTTTTTTTTCCCAGTCCTTGCTCTTCTTTTCTCTTTCTCTGTATTATTCTTTTTTCTGTACACTATACCTGTTTTGGGTTATTGTTTGTTTAAAAAGAAGAAAATGTTTTGAGGCACAGGTTTCTCAATTTCTACTCCAATAAGTATTATTGGATTAGGTTGTAGAACTCGGTAAAAGCATTTTGTACTCTTTATTAGTTATAAGTAGCTGTATATAACACTAATCACGAAATATGTTCGCTTTTCATTGTATTACCTGATCGACTTACTTGTGTAACCTGACCCTCTTTTCAATCAATAAATAAAAATTAAAAAAAAAAAAAAATTAACCCTAAGCTAGCTACAATATAAAATAAGTACAAATTATTTACAATTAAATTAAATAAACTAAAGTAGGAAAAAAAACAAACACTAAATTACAGAAAAAAATAAAATAATTACAAGAATTTTAAACTAATTACACATAATCTAATCCCCCTAAAAAAATAAAAAAGCCCCCCAAAATAATAAAAATTCCTACCCTATACTAAATTACAAATAGCCCTTAAAAGGGCTTTTTGTGGGGCATTGCCCCAAAGTAATCAGCTCTTTTACCTGTAAAAAAAAGACAATACCCCCCAACATTAAAACCCACCACCCACACACCCAACCCTACTCTAAAACCCACCCAATCCCCCCTTAATAAAACCTAACTAACCCCTTGAAGATCTCCCTACCGGGACACTTCTTCACCCAGCCGGGCACAAGTGGTCCTCCAGAGGGGCAGAAGTCTTCATCCGATCCGGGCAAAAGAGGACCTCCAGACGGGCAGAAGTCTTCATCCAGACGGCATCTTCTATCTTCATCCATCCGGAGCGGGTCCATCTTGAAGCCAGCCGACGCGGAGCATCCATCCAGACCGACGACTCCACGACGAATGATGGTTCCTTTAAATGACATCATCCAAGATGACATCCCTTGAATTCCGATTGGCTGATAGGATTCTATCAGCCAATCGGAATTAAGGTAGGAAAAATCCTATTGGCTGATCCAATCAGCCAATAGGATTGAGCTCGCCTTCTATTGGCTGATCGGAACAGCCAAAAGAATGCAAGCTCAATCTAATTGGCTGATTGGATCAGCCAATAGGATTTTTCCTACCTTAATTCCGATTGGCTGATAGATGGACCCGCTCCGCATGGATGAAGATAGAAGATGCCACTTGGATGAAGACTTCTGCCCGTCTGGAGGTCCTCTTCTGCCTGGATCGGATGAAGACTTTTGCCCCTCTGGAGGAACACTTGTGCTCTGCTGGGTGAAGACGTCTAATGGTAGGGTGATCTTCAAGGGGTTAGTGTTAGGTTTTATTAAGGGGGGATTGGGTGGGTTTTAGAGTGTGATTGGTTGTGTGGGTGGTGGGTTTTAATGTTGGGGGGGTATTGTCTTTTTTTTTTACAGGTAAAAGAGCTGATAACTTTGGGGCAATGCCCCACAAAAAGCCCTTTTAAGGGCTATTTGTAATTTAGTATAGGGTAGGGATTTTTATTATTTTGGGGGGCTTTTTTATTTTATTAGGGGGATTAGATTAGGTGTAATTAGTTTAAAATTCTTGTAATTATTTAATTTTTTTCTGTAAATTAGGGTTTTATTTTTTTTCGTACTTTAGTTTATTTTATTTAATTGTAGTTAATTGTAGGTAATTTAGTAAATACATTTAATTATAGTGTAGTGTTAGGTGTAATTGTAATTTAGGTTAGGATTTATTTTACAGGTACTTTTGTATTTATTTTAGCTAGGTAGTTATTAAATAGTTAATAACTATTTAATAACTATTCTACCTAGTTAAAATAAATACAAAGTTGCCTGTAAAATAAAAATAAACCCTAAGCTAGCTACAATGTAACTATTAGTTATATTGTAGCTATCTTAGGGTTTATTTTATCGGTAAGTATTTAGTTTTAAATAGGAATAATTTAGTTAATGATAGTTATTTCATTTCATTTTATTTAAATTATATTTAAGTTAGGGGGGGTTAGACTTAGGGTTAGACTTAGGTTTAGGGGTTAATAAATTTATTATAGTAGCGGCGACGTTGGGGGCGGCAGATTAGGGGTTAATAAATGTAGGTAGGTGTTGGCGATGTTAGGGATGGCAGATTAGGGGTTAATAAAATGTAACTAGTGTTTGCGACGCGGAAGTGCGGCGGTTTAAGGGTTAATATATTTATTAAAGTGGCGGCGATGTCCGGTCGGCAGATTAGGGGTTAAAAACTTTATTTAAGTGTTTGCAATGTGGGGGGGGGGGCTCGGTTTACGGGTTAATAGGTAGTTTATGGGTGTTGGTTAATAGGTAGTTTATGGGTGTTAGTATACTTTTTATCACTTTAGTTAAGAGTTTTATGTTACGGCTTTAGCCCATAAAACTCTTAACTACTGACTTTTAAATGCGGTAGGAGTTTTGACAGGAGAGGGTCTACCACTCACTTCTTCCAAGACTCGTAATACTGGCGTTAGGCAAGTCCCATTGAAAAGATAGGATATGCAATTTACATAAGGGGATTTGCGGTAAGCTCGAGTCGCAGAAAAAAAGTGAGCGGTACACCTGTACCTGCCAGACTCATAATACCAGCGGGCGTTAAAAAGCAGTGTTGGGACCTCTCAACGCTGCTTTTTAAGGCTAACGCAAGACTCGTAATCTAGCCGCAAGTGTTTTCAGACTGTGCCAAAGCTTTATATGGCAAAGAAACCTTTTCAAAATAGCAGTAACCTTATTTAGAAAAGGTAAAATATGTGATTTGACAAGCTCGGCACCAGTTTGCTTGTCATAAAAAGTGTTGGGCCAGGCTGAGAACATGTCTGTGCTATATAGGGGCTCATGCCCTGTATATATCCACAGAGAAATGAGTGGCCCACAGGATTTTAACCCTTATAAAATACCACTTATTCAGAGAAGGTAAAATATATGAAGTGGCAAGGTTGGCACCGATTTGTTTGCAATAAAGGGCGCTGGGACAGGCTGATTACATGTCTATTTTATGATGGGTTCACGCCTTGTGTATATATAAACACATAAATGAGTGGCCCAAAGGAATTTATCCTTTTTTAAATACCAATGATGTATTTAGAAAAGGTAAAATATATAAAGTGGCAAGGTTGGCACCAATTTGTTTGCCATAAAGAGCGTCGGACCAGGCTTGTATATTCCACACATAAATGAGTGGTGCAAATGATTTTAACCCTTTTATATTATCAGTTACTTATCAGAAACAATCAAAATGATGCCATGTTTGCAATCTGATTATTGCAATATAAGTTGTTTTTTTTATAAACTGTAAGGCCTAGATTTGGAGTTTTGCGTTAGAAGGGGTGCGTTAGCTACACGTGCTTTTTTTTGGCTGCACCTTTTAAATACCGCTGGTATTTAGAGTTCACAGAATGGCTGGGTTTTCAGTGCGTTAGGCTCCAAAAAGGGTCATAGAGCATAATTTACCGCACAGTAAAAACTCTCAATACCAGCGGTGCTAACGGACGCGGCCAGCTTCAAAAACGTGCTCGTGCACAATTCCCCCATAGGAAACAATGGGACAGTTTGAGCTGAAAAAAAACCTAACACCTGCAAAAAAGCAGCGTTCAGCTCTTAACGCAGCCCCATTGTTTCCTATGGGGAAACACTTCCTAAGTCTGCACCTAACACTCTAACATGTACCCCGAGTCTAAACAACCCTAAACTTACACTTATTAACCCCTAATCTGCCGCCCCCGCTATCACTGACCCCTGCATATTTTTTTTAACCCCTAATCTGCCGCTCCGTACACCGCCGCAACCTACATTATAGTTATGTACCCCTAATCTGCTGCCCCTAACACCGCCGACCCCTATATTATATTTATTAACCCCTAATCTGCCCCCCACAACGTCGCCACCAGCTACCTACAATTATTAACCCCTAATCTGCTGACCGGACCTCAACGCTACTATAATAAAGTTATTAACCCCTAATCCGCCTCACTCCCGCCTCAATAACCCTATAAGAAATAGTATTAACCCCTAATCTGCCCTCCCTAATATCGCCGACAGCTAACTTCAATTATTAACCCCTAATCTGCTGACCGGACCTCGCCGCTACTCTAATAAATGTATTAACCCCTAAAGCTAAGTCTAACCATAACCCTAACACCCCCCTAAGTTAAATATAATTTAAATCTAACGAAATAAATTAACTCTTATTAAATAAATTATTCCTATTTAAAGCTAAATACATACCTGTAAAATAAACCCTAATATAGCTACAATATAAATTATAATTATATTGTAGCTATTTTAGGATTAATATTTATTTTACAGGCAACTTTGTATTTATTTTAACCAGGTACAATAGCTATTAAATAGTTAATAACAATTTTAAACTAATTACACCTACTCTAAGCCCCCTAATAAAATAACAAAGACCCCCAAAATAAAAAAATACCCTACCCTATTCTAAAATTAAAATAGAAAAGCTCTTTTACCCTACCAGCCCTGAAAAGGGCCCTTTGCGGGGCATGCCCCAAAGAATTCAGCTCTTTTGCCTGTAAAAAAAAAACATAAAATACCCCCCCAACATTACAACCCACCACCCACATACCCCTAATCTAACCCAAACCCCCCTTAAATAAACCTAACAATAAGCCCCTGAAGATCTCCCTACCTTGTCTTCAAGAGGACATCCGGACCGGCAAACATCTTCATCCAGGCGGCATCTTCTATGTTCTTCCATCCGATGACGAGCGGCTGATCTTCAAGACCTCCAGCGCGGATCCATCCTCTTCTTCCGACGACTAGACGACGAATGAAGGTTCCTTTAAGGGACGTCATCCAAGATGGCGTCCCTCGAATTCCGATTGGCTGATAGGATTCTATCAGCCAATCGGAATTAAGGTAGGAAAATTCTGATTAGCTGATGCAATCAGCCAATCAGATTCAAGTTCAATCCGATTGGCTGATTGGATCAGCCAATCAGATTGAGCTCACACTCTATTGGCTGATCGGAACAGCCAATAGAATGCAAGCTCAATCTGATTGGATCAGCCAATCGGATTGAACTTGAATCTGATTGGCTGATTCAATCAGCCAATCAGAATTTTCCTACCTTAATTCCGATTGGCTGATAGAATCCTATCAGCCAATCGGAATTCGAGGGACACCATCTTGGATGACGTCCCTTAAAGGAACCTTCATTCGTCGTCTAGTCTTCGGAAGAAGAGGATGGATCCGCGCTGGAGGTCTTGAAGATCAGCCGCTCGTCATCGGATGGAAGAACATAGAAGATGCAGCCTGGATGAAGATGTTTGCCAGTCCGGATGTCCTCTTCTGCCCGCTTGGATCAAGACTTCAGCTGGAGGATGGATGTCTTCAGCCCCCCGCTTGGGCTTGGATCAAGACATCGGAGCCTGGACCGATCGCTGATACCCGGTGTGGTGAAGATAAGGTAGGAAGATCTTCAGGGTCTTAGTGTTAGGTTTATTTAAGGGAGGTTTGGGTTAGATTAGGGGTATGTGGGTGGTGGGTTGTAATGTTGGGGGGGGGTATTGTATGTTTTTTTTTTTCAGGCAAAAGAGCTGAATTCTTTGGGGCATGCCCCGCAAATGGCCCTTTTAAGGGCTGGTAAGGTAAAAGAGCTTTTCTTTTTTAATTTTAGAATAGGGTAGGGCATTTTTTTATTTTGGGGGGCTTTGTTATTTTATTAGGGTGCTTAGAGTAGGTGTAATTAGTTTAAAATTGTTGTAATATTTTTCTAATGTTTGTAAATATTTTTTTATTTTTTGTAACTTAGTTCTTTTTTATTTTTTGTACTTTAGTTAGTTTATTTAATTGTAGTTTTTTGTAGGTATTGTATTTAATTCATTTATTCATAGTGTAGTGTTAGGTTTAATTGTAGGTAATTGTAGGTATTTTATTTAATTTATTTATTGATAGTGTAGTGTTAGGTTTAATTGTAGATAATTGTAGATATTGTATTTAATTAATTTATTGATAGTGTAGTGTTAGGTTTAATTGTAACTTAGGTTAGGATTTATTTTACAGGTAATTTTGTAATTATTTTAACTAGGTAGCTATTAAATAGTTCTTAACTATTTAATAGCTATTGTACCTGGTTAAAATAAATACAAAGTTGCCTGTAAAATAAATATTAATCCTAAAATAGCTATAATATAATTATAATTTATATTGCAGCTATATTAGGATTTATTTTACAGGTAAGTATTTAGATTTAAATAAGAATAATTTATTTAATAAGAGTTAATTTATTTCGTTAGAATAAAATTATATTTAACTTAGGGGGGTGTTAGGGTTAGGGTTAAAATTAGCTTTAGGGGATAAAAAATTTATTAGAGTAGCGGTGAGCTCCAATCGGCAGATTAGGGGTTAATACTTGAAGTTAGGTGTCGGAGATGTTAGGGAGGGCAGATTTGGGGTTAATACTATTTATTATAGGGTTATTGAGGCGGGAGTGAGGCGGATTAGGGGTTAATAACTTTTTTATAGTAGCGGTGAGATCCGCTCGGCAGATAAGGGGTTAATAAGTGTAGGCAGGTGGAGGCGACGTTGAGGGGGGCAGATTAGGGGTTAATAAATATAATATAGGGGTCGGCGGTATTAGGGGCAGCAGATTAGGGGTACATAGCTATAATGTAGCTGGCGGCGCTTTGCGGTCGGCAGATTAGGGGTTAATTATTGTAGGTAGCTGGCGGCGACATTGGGGGGGCAGGTTAGGGGTTAATAAATATAATATAGTAACAAAATTTCAAAAATCCCAGCCACTGAGTCTTAGAATCAAAAAGTTTTTATTCTTCAACAAAGGATATGATCAAATTGATCTTTCACAAAAAGCAATCATGACTATCAAGGAAACATAAGGTGTAAATTCACTCAGATCCACACATACCCCATCCACCAAACACATTCGTATCTAACCCTCAGCATAAATATTGAGAGAAAAAACATCAAAGCAAAAAAACATCAGGAAAATAAATGTATTGTCACTCCCAGGGCGTCCCCAGGGAGTGAATTTTACGACACCACCCACTAAGGACTTCAAAAGATTAAGAACCATTAAGAGTGTCCACTCAATTTTTTAACTCTGTAATGTTATGTGAACCAAGAATGTCTCGTACTGTTGTGGAAACTCCTAAAACAAGAATGTCTCGTACGTTACAAAACTTCCAACTGTAACAATATATATCTGTTTGAAACCATCAGCAATTGTCTTCTTGCCACTATATGAAGGTGGTCACAGGAAACATAACATGTTATAGTATTTGTAATCCATCATAGTGAATACTGGTAACGATTATAATGACAAATCTTGTAATTGTAAAAGTATTGTGGTTCAAATGTCCCTTTAACCTGACGTGCTTCTGGCCATATACTGTGTTGCGGGGAGCTGCAAACGAACTATCGGCCCAAACACACACCCTCTTCACACTTCACTCACGGTATTGTGCACTATCCCTTCCTCGTAATGTCTTTTATTGCAGAGGATGTATCACATTCCACATTTTCCTTTTTACCAAAACTGCGAGTATCTCATACCCTCATGGCAGTTCGTGGCCTTTAATGTGTTGTAAATAAAGCAGATGCTTGAACAGCAGTGTTACCTCCTTCAGCATATGTGTGCATATGTCGGTAGTGCCGTGAGACTCTCTGTCTTCAGTGTGGTTCTATGGGCCCCCAGTGTAAGGATCTAGTCTCACCTCGCAATTTCTGTGGCTCAGATAGCACGATATCCAGGTAGCTGTGGTGGCGTCTCCTCGTTCCGACACGCGTTTCGGGACTCCGCCCCTTTCTCAAGGAATTTACAGGTATTGGGGTGGAGGTGTGACTTAAATAGAATCAATTGTAATCTCATTGGCTAATCGCATACACACCCCCACTCTAACGTCACATTCTACACTCGTGTTTGTGAAAACATAGCTTAGTTAGAAAACGAATGAATCTAAGACTCACGAATGGCTGGTGATCACTGCCGAGCAAGCACTACATAGTCTCCACATTATCAACACAACAATAATATGTCAATACACGACACCTTCAAGACCAAAACGCTGTACTTTATCTATTCGGGGAGTTATAAATATATAGGCATTCTCTGCAATTTTCAATTATAGCTCTGTATCTGCCATCAACCATCGTAACTTAAACGAAAAGTTCCCTCTCATCAATATTCCGCGCACAGCATGTTAATCAGTATAGGCTAATATTTCATATTGGATGTGATTGTGCAATACCGGGGGTCCCTCTATGGGATACCCTCGTTGCATGATAAATTATGAACACTATATGCAATCGGCTCAGGCAAAGCATGTCTCAAAGGCCCTCTTTCTTACCCTATTCTATGCTGGTTCTCGCAATTGTGATTTCTATAACAAATGAGTCATACAAAAGAAACTACTTTAATTATTGCGGATCAGAGCCATGTACATTCTTGAATCTTCATGTCCAAAAAATCACAATTATTTAATCGGCTCAGACAAAACATGTCCCAAGGGTCTCAAAGGACCTCTTTCTTACCCTATTCTATGCTAGTTCTCGCAATTCTAATTTCTATATTTCTATAACAAATGAGTCATACAGAAGAAACTACCCTTATGTGATCAATGCTACTTTAACGTATTTGTAGGAT
Source organism: Bombina bombina (assembly GCF_027579735.1). Lineage (NCBI taxonomy): Eukaryota > Metazoa > Chordata > Amphibia > Anura > Bombinatoridae > Bombina > Bombina bombina. The sequence continues at coordinate 18,030,634 of NC_069502.1, read as the reverse complement.
AGATGGTTAATTCTATCCAAATGGAACTGGATATCATATATCCTATTTAAATATCGCAGGACTATCACGTACATTAGTCCTGCGACATTATTGGATCTGAATGTCCAAAAGTCGCAATTATTTAAACCCTTATCGTGGATCAGAACCATGTGCATTATTGGATCTTCATGTCCAAAAACTCGCAATTCTTTAAACCTTTTCCTACCTCTCTTCAGTTTTTCATCTTTTAGAGAAGGACACATTCTAAGAAAGCAATTCGCCAATTAAGAACTGTTGAAAAGCTCAGATGAAATTTCCCCAGGAAATGTCTCTATTAAGACCTTTGGGGACCATGGTATCCAATTTTTTAATCCATAGTGCCTCCTTACGGAATAGTATTTTCTGTCTGTCACCTCCTCTCCGTAAGGGGGAGACCCCATCAATCACTTGAAACCTTAATTGGCTCTTGTTGTGTGCCAATCGGGTGAAATGATGGGCCACAGGTGCATCCTCGTCATCCTTACCTATGGCTGCTTTGTGCTGACGTATCCTATCACGGACAGTCTGTGTGGTCTCTCCTACATATGCTAGGCCACATGGGCACTTAATAACATATATAACATATTTAGAATTGCAGGAGAACCTACCATTGATCGGAATCCTTTTGCCTGATAAGGGGTGGGTAATGTGATCCCCTTGTAACATAGAATGACAAAGAGCACAGTTCATACAGGAAAAGGAGCCTTTCTTATTAATTGTAGTTGGTTTTCTCATGGAACCCCAATCAGCCCGTATCAGTTCATCTTTCAGGTTTTTATTTCTCCGAAAAGAGAATAGTGGAGTCTCTTTGAAGATCTTACCCACCTGTATATCCTCTCTTAATAAGTGCCAATGTTGTAAGATTATCCTTTTAAAGACCTTACTATGTGATCCAAAGTGACTCACAAAGGGCACCGAAAAATTTTTTGCTTCACGAGTAGTCTTACTCAATAGGCTAGCCCTGTCAATGTTCAGTACTTTATTCATGTTTTCTTCCAGAATTTGCACTGGATACCCTCTGTCTAAAAATTTTTTAGACATTTCATCCAATCTCTGTAGGCAAATTACTGGATCATCCACAATCCTTTTAGTCCGCAGTAGTTGGCCTAATGGGAGGTTCTTAATCAGAGAAGGGGGATGGAAACTTTCATACCGTAAGGTATTATTCCAATCCGTTTCTTTAGAGAATAAGTCACTTCTGAGTTTCTGATCTATAATCAATATCATGGTGTCTAAAAAGCTTACTTTGGACTTACTTGCTTCCATAGTAAACTTAAGGGATTCATGTGCCGAATTAAGTTTTGATACAAATTGTATCAGGCCATCATCACTACCAGTCCAAACAAAGAAGACGTCATCTATGTAACGGTACCAGCCTAACACAGATTTCTTATAGTCTTCATCCTTGTAGACCACATCCTCCTCAAACTTCCCTACAAATAAGTTCGCATAAGTAGGTGCTACGTTTGAGCCCATAGCTGTTCCTTGTTTTTGGACATAGAACGTATCTTCAAATAGAAAAAATTTTTCATATAAAATGATCTTTAAGAGATCTTTGATAAGTCTTCTTTCATTCGGGGAATACAAGTTGTCCTTCTCTAAGAAATAGAATACTCCCTCTATTCCTAATTCATGAGGAATCGAAGTATAAAGACTGGCTATGTCCATTGTAACCAGTTGGCTATTCATAGGAACCACCAATGAAGATATCTTGCACAAAAAGTCAGTCGTGTCCTGTAAATACGAACTTAAATAACCTAATAAAGGTCTGATGAGTTGATCCAAGAATACTGCTAACGGTTGAAACATTGAATCTGTACCCGCGACAATAGGTCGACCGGGAGGGTCAATGAGTCTTTTATGTATCTTGGGTAATACATAAAATACCGGTATAATCGGATGTTCTTTAATCAGGAATTTCGCCTGTTTCTTAGTAATGATATCGGAGGCTAAAGATTCCTCAATTATCTTGCTTATTTTGCTCTTTACCCTCGGTGTGGGGTCAGCCGTCAATTTGGCATAATTCTCTGTATCCTGTAATTGGCGGAGGACCTCCTCCTTATATTTGTTCTTATGCATGATAACCAGGGCACCGCCCTTGTCAGCTGGCTTCAGGATCAAATCCTCATTTTTCTGAATGGATATCAGTGCTAATTTCTCTTGTTTAGAGATATTGGACTTCATTTTTGTACGGAAATTTCTTTTAAATTTTTCAAAATCTTTTTTAATTAGAGTGATATATGCTTCAACTGAAGCATTCGTATGGGGAGGATTGAAAGTACTCTTGGGTCTAATATTTCATACATGAAATTGAAAGGGACTGGTAGGCTCAATAGTGTTGACGTCTTCTTTATTCGCAAAAAAACTCTTTAATCTCAAATTCCTAAAAAAACGATGAAGATCACATTCTAGTTCAAAAAAATCTGGGGTTGTAGTAGGGACAAAGGATAATCCCTTTTGTAATACCCCTTTGATTGCCTCACCGATCTCAATCCCTGATATATTAACTACTAGACTCTCTGCTCCCTCCGATTCTGTCGGGTTGAGATCTGGTATGTTGTGTCTCCGGTGTTTCCTCCCCCCCCTCCTCTTCCTCTTCTTCGATTTCTTGTTCCACGTCCTCTTAAGGGAAAAGGGATTGAGGAGTCACTGAAATCACTATCAGATGAGGACTCTCCTGGGAAATTATACACTTGTGTCCCTCTTCTGAATCTTCTAAAGGGTGTAAAGTCTGGATTACGCCATCTATAGACTTTATTATTTTGATAATCAGTGAGATCTCTCTGAAATTTCTTATATTTCTTACTTTCTAAACCCTTTTTAAAGACAGAAAGGTCACTGTCCAGCTTGGATTTAAAATTGCTGAAGTCTGTTTCAGACTTTAACTCCTTAAGAGATAGTTCCACCTTATCTATCTCTTGCTGCATCTTAGGTAGTTCCTTCTGTATATACTCTATTGTCAGAATCAAGATGTCATAGGAGCATTTATTTAAAATGCCCTCAAATTTGTCACAGTATTCTGAATTTTCCCTAAATAATGTGGGATGGAGATGACTCCTGAGACCCCTTGGGATACGCTTCTGTCTAAAATACTCAGCTAAAGTAACTGAATGTAACTCATATACAATCTTCTGCTTAATCATCTGTTCTAAACTCGGCGGTTCCTTAACATCAGGCTCATTATTCAAAAAATCTCTATTGCCAACGCATAAAGTAGCTATTCGTGAGGCATCCAAATCTGAGTAAGCAAACATCTTAGTCCCTTCCATCGTACTCATCAAAACGTGAGTGTGCACGTCACAGACCAAATTAATATATGCGATAAAGTGTGACCGCACCACCCTTTCTAGTTAGTGTGCTCAGGCACGGGATAAAGTCCGGTCAAAGACTGTATAATAATAACAAAATTTCAAAAATCCCAGCCACTGAGTCTTAGAATCAAAAAGTTTTTATTCTTCAACAAAGGATATGATCAAATTGATCTTTCACAAAAAGCAATCATGACTATCAAGGAAACATAAGGTGTAAATTCACTCAGATCCACACATACCCCATCCACCAAACATATTCGTATCTAACCCTCAGCATAAATATTGAGAGAAAAAACATCAAAGCAAAAAAACATCAGGAAAATAAATGTATTGTCACTCCCAGGGCGTCCCCAGGGAGTGAATTTTACGACACCACCCCACTAAGGACTTCAAAAGATTAAGAACCATTAAGAGTGTCCACTCACTTTTTTAACTCTGTAATGTTATGTGAACCAAGAATGTCTCGTACTGTTGTGGAAACTCCTAAAACAAGAATGTCTCGTACGTTACAAAACTTCCAACTGTAACAATATATATCTGTTTGAAACCATCAGCAATTGTCTTCTTGCCACTATATGAAGGTGGTCACAGGAAACATAACATGTTATAGTATTTGTAATCCATCATAGTGAATACTGGTAACGATTATAATGACAAATCTTGTAATTGTAAAAGTATTGTGGTTCAAATGTCCCTTTAACCTGACGTGCTTCTGGCCATATACTGTGTTGCGGGGAGCTGCAAACGAACTATCGGCCCAAACACACACCCTCTTCACACTTCACTCACGGTATTGTGCACTATCCCTTCCTCGTAATGTCTTTTATTGCAGAGGATGTATCACATTCCACATTTTCCTTTTTACCAAAACTGCGAGTATCTCATACCCTCATGGCAGTTCGTGGCCTTTAATGTGTTGTAAATAAAGCAGATGCTTGAACAGCAGTGTTACCTCCTTCAGCATATGTGTGCATATGTCGGTAGTGCCGTGAGACTCTCTGTCTTCAGTGTGGTTCTATGGGCCCCCAGTGTAAGGATCTAGTCTCACCTCGCAATTTCTGTGGCTCAGATAGCACGATATCCAGGTAGCTGTGGTGGCGTCTCCTCGTTCCGACGCGCGTTTCGGGACAAATACGTTAAAGTAGCATTGATCACATAAGGGTAGTTTCTTCTGTATGACTCATTTGTTATAGAAATATAGAAATTTGAATTGCGAGAACTAGCATAGAATAGGGTAAGAAAGAGGTCCTTTGAGACCCTTGGGACATGTTTTGTCTGAGCCGATTAAATAATTGTGATTTTTTGGACATGAAGATTCAAGAATGTACATGGTTCTGATCCGCAATAATTAAAGTAGTTTCTTTTGTATGACTCATTTGTTATAGAAATCACAATTGCGAGAACCAGCATAGAATAGGGTAAGAAAGAGGGCCTTTGAGACATGCTTTGCCTGAGCCGATTGCATATAGTCTTCATAATTTATCATGCAACGAGGGTATCCCATAGAGGGACCCCCGGTATTGCACAATCACATCCAATATGAAATATTAGCCTATACTGATTAACATGCTGTGCGCGGAATATTGATGAGAGGGAACGTTTCGTTTAAGTTACGATGGTTGATGGCAGATACAGAGCTATAATTGAAAATTGCAGAGAATGCCTATATATTTATAACTCCCCGAATAGATAAAGTACAGCGTTTTGGTCTTGAAGGTGTCGTGTATTGACATATTATTGTTGTGTTGATAATGTGGAGACTATGTAGTGCTTGCTCGGCAGTGATCACCAGCCATTCGTGAGTCTTAGATTCATACGTTTTCTAACTAAGCTATGTTTTCACAAACACGAGTGTAGAATGTGACGTTAGAGTGGGGGTGTGTATGCGATTAGCCAATGAGATTACAATTGATTCTATTTAAGTCACACCTCCACCCCATTACCTGTAAATTCCTTGAGAAAGGGGCGGAGTCCCGAAACGCGCGTCGGAACGAGGAGACGCCACCACAGCTACCTGGATATCGTGCTATCTGAGCCACAGAAATTGCGAGGTGAGACTAGATCCTTACACTGGGGGCCCATAGAACCACACTGAAGACAGAGAGTCTCACGGCACTACCGACATATGCACACATATGCTGAAGGAGGTAACACTGCTGTTCAAGCATCTGCTTTATTTACAACACATTAAAGGCCACAAACTGCCATGAGGATATGAGATACTCGCAGTTTTGGTAAAAAGGAAAATGTGGAATGTGATACATCCTCTGCAATAAAAGACATTACGAGGAAGGGATAGTGCACAATACCGTGAGTGAAGTGTGAAGAGGGTGTGTGTTTGGGCCGATAGTTCGTTTGCAGCTCCCCGCAACACAGTATATGGCCAGAAGCACGTCAGGTTAAAGGGACATTTGAACCACAATACTTTTACAATTACAAGATTTGTCATTATAATCGTTACCAGTATTCACTATGATGGATTACAAATACTATAACATGTTATGTTTCCTGTGACCACCTTCATATAGTGGCAAGAAGACAATTGCTGATGGTTTCAAACAGATATATATTGTTACAGTTGGAAGTTTTGTAACGTACGAGACATTCTTGTTTTAGGAGTTTCCACAACAGTACGAGACATTCTTGGTTCACATAACATTACAGAGTTAAAAAATTGAGTGGACACTCTTAATGGTTCTTAATCTTTTGAAGTCCTTAGTGGGTGGTGTCGTAAAATTCACTCCCTGGGGACGCCCTGGGAGTGACAATACATTTATTTTCCTGATGTTTTTTTGCTTTGATGTTTTTTCTCTCAATATTTATGCTGAGGGTTAGATACGAATGTGTTTGGTGGATGGGGTATGTGTGGATCTGAGTGAATTTACACCTTATGTTTCCTTGATAGTCATGATTGCTTTTTGTGAAAGATCAATTTGATCATATCCTTTGTTGAAGAATAAAAACTTTTTGATTCTAAGACTCAGTGGCTGGGATTTTTGAAATTTTGTTATTATTATACAGTCTTTGACCGGACTTTAATCCCGTGCCTGAGCACACTAACTAGAAAGGGTGGTGCGGTCACACTTTATCGCATATATTAATTTGGTCTGTGACGTGCACACTCACGTTTTGATGAGTACGATGGAAGGGACTAAGATGTTTGCTTACTCAGATTTGGATGCCTCACGAATAGCTACTTTATGCGTTGGCAATAGAGATTTTTTGAATAATGAGCCTGATGTTAAGGAACCGCCGAGTTTAGAACAGATGATTAAGCAGAAGATTGTATATGAGTTACATTCAGTTACTTTAGCTGAGTATTTTAGACAGAAGCGTATACCAAGGGGTCTCAGGAGTCATCTCCATCCCACATTATTTAGGGAAAATTCAGAATACTGTGACAAATTTGAGGGCATTTTAAATAAATGCTCCTATGACATCTTGATTCTGACAATAGAGTATATACAGAAGGAACTACCTGAGATGCAGCAAGAGATAGATAAGGTGGAACTATCTCTTAAGGAGTTAAAGTCTGAAACAGACTTCAGCAATTTTAAATCCAAGCTGGACAGGGACCTTTCTGTCTTTAAAAAGGGTTTAGAAAGTAAGAAATATAAGAAATTTCAGAGAGATCTCACTGATTATCAAAATAATAAAGTCTATAGATGGCGTAATCCAGACTTTACACCCTTTAGAAGATTCAGAAGAGGGACACAAGTGTATAATTTCCCAGGAGAGTCCTCATCTGATAGTGATTTCAGTGACTCCTCAATCCCTTTTCCCTTAAGAGGACGTGGAACAAGAAATCGAAGAAGAGGAAGAGGAGGGGGGGGGGAGGAAACACCGGAGACACAACATACCAGATCTCAACCCGACAGAATCGGAGGGAGCAGAGAGTCTAGTAGTTAATATATCAGGGATTGAGATCGGTGAGGCAATCAAAGGGGTATTACAAAAGGGATTATCCTTTGTCCCTACTACAACCCCAGATTTTTTTTAACTAGAATGTGATCTTCATCGTTTTTTTAGGAATTTGAGATTAAAGAGTTTTTTTGCGAATAAAGAAGACGTCAACACTATTGAGCCTACCAGTCCCTTTCAATTTCATGTACGAAATATTAGACCCAAGAGTACTTTCAATCCTCCCCATACGAATGCTTCAGTTGAAGCATATATCACTCTAATTAAAAAAGATTTTGAAAAATTTAAAAGAAATTTCCGTACAAAAAATGAAGTCCAATATCTCTAAACAAGAGAAATTAGCACTGATATCCATTCAGAAAAATGAGGATTTGATCCTGAAGCCAGCTGACAAGGGCGGTGCCCTGGTTATCATGCATAAGAACAAATATAAGGAGGAGGTCCTCCGCCAATTACAGGATACAGAGAATTATGCCAAATTGACGGCTGACCCCACACCGAGGGTAAAGAGCAAAATAAGCAAGATAATTGAGGAATCTTTAGCCTCCGATATCATTACTAAGAAACAGGCGAAATTCCTGATTAAAGAACATCCGATTATACCGGTATTTTATGTATTACCCAAGATACATAAAAGACTCATTGACCCTCCCGGTCGACCTATTGTCGCGGGTACAGATTCAATGTTTCAACCGTTAGCAGTATTCTTGGATCAACTCATCAGACCTTTATTAGGTTATTTAAGTTCGTATTTACAGGACACGACTGACTTTTTGTGCAAGATATCTTCATTGGTGGTTCCTATGAATAGCCAACTGGTTACAATGGACATAGCCAGTCTTTATACTTCGATTCCTCATGAATTAGGAATAGAGGGAGTATTCTATTTCTTAGAGAAGGACAACTTGTATTCCCCGAATGAAAGAAGACTTATCAAAGATCTCTTAAAGATCATTTTATATGAAAACTTTTTTCTATTTGAAGATACGTTCTATGTCCAAAAACAAGGAACAGCTATGGGCTCAAACGTAGCACCTACTTATGCGAACTTATTTGTAGGGAAGTTTGAGGAGGATGTGGTCTACAAGGATGAAGACTATAAGAAATCTGTGTTAGGCTGGTACCGTTACATAGATGACGTCTTCTTTGTTTGGACTGGTAGTGATGATGGCCTGATACAATTTGTATCAAAACTTAATTCGGCACATGAATCCCTTAAGTTTACTATGGAAGCAAGTAAGTCCAAAGTAAGCTTTTTAGACACCATGATATCGATTATAGATCAGAAACTCAGAAGTGACTTATTCTCTAAAGAAACGGATCGGAATAATACCTTACGGTATGAAAGTTTCCATCCCCCTTCTCTGATTAAGAACCTCCCATTAGGCCAACTACTGCGGACTAAAAGGATTGTGGATGATCCAGTAATTTGCCTACAGAGATTGGATGAAATGTCAAAAAAAATTTTAGACAGAGGGTATCCAGTGCAAATTCTGGAAGAAAACATGAATAAAGTACTGAACATTGACAGGGCTAGCCTATTGAGTAAGACTACTCGTGAAGCAAAAAAATTTCGGTGCCCTTTGTGAGTCACTTTGGATCACATAGTAAGGTCTTTAAAAGGATAATCTTACAACATTGGCACTTATTAAGAGAGGATATACAGGTGGGTAAGATCTTCAAAGAGACTCCACTATTCTCTTTTCGGAGAAATAAAAACCTGAAAGATGAACTGATACGGGCTGATTGGGGTTCCATGAGAAAACCAACTACAATTAATAAGAAAGGCTCCTTTTCCTGTATGAACTGTGCTCTTTGTCATTCTATGTTACAAGGGGATCACATTACCCACCCCTTATCAGGCAAAAGGATTCCGATCAATGGTAGGTTCTCCTGCAATTCTAAATATGTTATATATGTTATTAAGTGCCCATGTGGCCTAGCATATGTAGGAGAGACCACACAGACTGTCCGTGATAGGATACGTCAGCACAAAGCAGCCATAGGTAAGGATGACGAGGATGCACCTGTGGCCCATCATTTCACCCGATTGGCACAGAACAAGAGCCAATTAAGGTTTCAAGTGATTGATGGGGTCTCCCCCTTACGGAGAGGAGGTGACAGACAGAAAATACTATTCCGTCAGGAGGCACTATGGATTAAAAAATTGGATACCATGGTCCCCAAAGGTCTTAATAGAGACATTTCCTGGGGAAATTTCATCTGAGCTTTTCAACAGTTCTTAATTGGCGAATTGCTTTCTTAGAATGTGTCCTTCTCTAAAAGATGAAAAACTGAAGAGAGGTAGGAAAAGGTTTAAAGAATTGCGAGTTTTTGGACATGAAGATCCAATAATGCACATGGTTCTGATCCACGATAAGGGTTTAAATAATTGCGACTTTTGGACATTCAGATCCAATAATGTCGCAGGACTAATGTACGTGATAGTCCTGCGATATTTAAATAGGATATATGATATCCAGTTCCATTTGGATAGAATTAACCATCTATCCTACAAATACGTTAAAGTAGCATTGATCACATAAGGGTAGTTTCTTCTGTATGACTCATTTGTTATAGAAATATAGAAATTTGAATTGCGAGAACTAGCATAGAATAGGGTAAGAAAGAGGTCCTTTGAGACCCTTGGGACATGTTTTGTCTGAGCCGATTAAATAATTGTGATTTTTTTGGACATGAAGATTCAAGAATGTACATGGTTCTGATCCGCAATAATTAAAGTAGTTTCTTTTGTATGACTCATTTGTTATAGAAATCACAATTGCGAGAACCAGCATAGAATAGGGTAAGAAAGAGGGCCTTTGAGACATGCTTTGCCTGAGCCGATTGCATATAGTCTTCATAATTTATCATGCAACAAGGGTATCCCATAGAGGGACCCCCGGTATTGCACAATCACATCCAATATGAAATATTAGCCTATACTGATTAACATGCTGTGCGCGGAATATTGATGAGAGGGAACGTTTCGTTTAAGTTACGATGGTTGATGGCAGATACAGAGCTATAATTGAAAATTGCAGAGAATGCCTATATATTTATAACTCCCCGAATAGATAAAGTACAGCGTTTTGGTCTTGAAGGTGTCGTGTATTGACATATTATTGTTGTGTTGATAATGTGGAGACTATGTAGTGCTTGCTCGGCAGTGATCACCAGCCATTCGTGAGTCTTAGATTCATACGTTTTCTAACTAAGCTATGTTTTCACAAACACGAGTGTAGAATGTGACGTTAGAGTGGGGGTGTGTATGCGATTAGCCAATGAGATTACAATTGATTCTATTTAAGTCACACCTCCACCCCATTACCTGTAAATTCCTTGAGAAAGGGGCGGAGTCCCGAAACGCGCGTCGGAACGAGGAGACGCCACCACAGCTACCTGGATATCGTGCTATCTGAGCCACAGAAATTGCGAGGTGAGACTAGATCCTTACACTGGGGGCCCATAGAACCACACTGAAGACAGAGAGTCTCACGGCACTACCGACATATGCACACATATGCTGAAGGAGGTAACACTGCTGTTCAAGCATCTGCTTTATTTACAACACATTAAAGGCCACAAACTGCCATGAGGATATGAGATACTCGCAGTTTTGGTAAAAAGGAAAATGTGGAATGTGATACATCCTCTGCAATAAAAGACATTACGAGGAAGGGATAGTGCACAATACCGTGAGTGAAGTGTGAAGAGGGTGTGTGTTTGGGCCGATAGTTCGTTTGCAGCTCCCCGCAACACAGTATATGGCCAGAAGCACGTCAGGTTAAAGGGACATTTGAACCACAATACTTTTACAATTACAAGATTTGTCATTATAATCGTTACCAGTATTCACTATGATGGATTACAAATACTATAACATGTTATGTTTCCTGTGACCACCTTCATATAGTGGCAAGAAGACAATTGCTGATGGTTTTCAAACAGATATATATTGTTACAGTTGGAAGTTTTGTAACGTACGAGACATTCTTGTTTTAGGAGTTTCCACAACAGTACGAGACATTCTTGGTTCACATAACATTACAGAGTTAAAAAATTGAGTGGACACTCTTAATGGTTCTTAATCTTTTGAAGTCCTTAGTGGGTGGTGTCGTAAAATTCACTCCCTGGGGACGCCCTGGAGTGACAATACATTTATTTTCCTGATGTTTTTTTGCTTTGATGTTTTTTCTCTCAATATTTATGCTGAGGGTTAGATACGAATGTGTTTGGTGGATGGGGTATGTGTGGATCTGAGTGAATTTACACCTTATGTTTCCTTGATAGTCATGATTGCTTTTTGTGAAAGATCAATTTGATCATATCCTTTGTTGAAGAATAAAAACTTTTTGATTCTAAGACTCAGTGGCTGGGATTTTTGAAATTTTGTTATTATTATACAGTCTTTGACCGGACTTTATCCCGTGCCTGAGCACACTAACTAGAAAGGGTGGTGCGGTCACACTTTATCGCATATATTAATTTGGTCTGTGACGTGCACACTCACGTTTTGATGAGTACGATGGAAGGGACTAAGATGTTTGCTTACTCAGATTTGGATGCCTCACGAATAGCTACTTTATGCGTTGGCAATAGAGATTTTTTGAATAATGAGCCTGATGTTAAGGAACCGCCGAGTTTAGAACAGATGATTAAGCAGAAGATTGTATATGAGTTACATTCAGTTACTTTAGCTGAGTATTTTAGACAGAAGCGTATACCAAGGGGTCTCAGGAGTCATCTCCATCCCACATTATTTAGGGAAAATTCAGAATACTGTGACAAATTTGAGGGCATTTTAAATAAATGCTCCTATGACATCTTGATTCTGACAATAGAGTATATACAGAAGGAACTACCTAAGATGCAGCAAGAGATAGATAAGGTGGAACTATCTCTTAAGGAGTTAAAGTCTGAAACAGACTTCAGCAATTTTAAATCCAAGCTGGACAGGGACCTTTCTGTCTTTAAAAAGGGTTTAGAAAGTAAGAAATATAAGAAATTTCAGAGAGATCTCACTGATTATCAAAATAATAAAGTCTATAGATGGCGTAATCCAGACTTTACACCCTTTAGAAGATTCAGAAGAGGGACACAAGTGTATAATTTCCCAGGAGAGTCCTCATCTGATAGTGATTTCAGTGACTCCTCAATCCCTTTTCCCTTAAGAGGACGTGGAACAAGAAATCGAAGAAGAGGAAGAGGAGGGGGGGGGGGAGGAAACACCGGAGACACAACATACCAGATCTCAACCCGACAGAATCGGAGGGAGCAGAGAGTCTAGTAGTTAATATATCAGGGATTGAGATCGGTGAGGCAATCAAAGGGGTATTACAAAAGGGATTATCCTTTGTCCCTACTACAACCCCAGATTTTTTTTAACTAGAATGTGATCTTCATCGTTTTTTTAGGAATTTGAGATTAAAGAGTTTTTTTGCGAATAAAGAAGACGTCAACACTATTGAGCCTACCAGTCCCTTTCAATTTCATGTACGAAATATTAGACCCAAGAGTACTTTCAATCCTCCCCATACGAATGCTTCAGTTGAAGCATATATCACTCTAATTAAAAAAGATTTTGGGGGGCGGAGCCAAGCCTTGCTGGGACATGGCTGCTTTTCTGTGAAGCTCCGGAGCTGTTGCTGCTCATATAATAGGAGCTGATATGATGGGGACCTGCTTTGACACCTAAATGTACCACTAACGACTCCTACTATCCAGGGGATTATCCTGACCCTTCAACTTATCCTCCCTCACCTTTCCTCTTCATCCGAACACAGCGAGCGTCAGAGTGTCAAGACAGCCCGGTCGCCATCTTGGACCGGCTTAATATCTGCCCGTGGCCTCCAATGCTCCCTCCAGCCGCCATCCGACACAACCCACGGAGCACTCACATTTGGCTCCAATCTCCAACACAGACAGCCAGAACCTGAGGGCTAGCACGAATCGCCTCCCGGGGGACACAGGCTCCCGCTTACATAAAAAACACGCCGCAACCACGTGGCGCACCGACCTCTCAGAAAACGCTCCGGGCCGACAGCTGCAAGGAGGGCTCCGATCACAAGTCTACTCAGACCACGGGTAACGTACTCATCTACATTTGCTGGCACCTTACTATAAAGGGAGTTAAGATAAAGATACCGCAAATACCCTGTGTGTAGCCTTTTAGTTTAACAACTCTGCCCGTTACACAGAGATCTGATAGACCCTGACACTTTATAAAACAGAGACATATATCCTCATACAGAGGGGCATCGACTTTGTTGGACCTGGGCCCAATTGAGACCAAAACTTAATCTCTCTCCCCTTCTTTTTGTTTACGTGGTCTGCTCCTGTTGGGCTGCACGCAGGGGGCAATTCTATGACAGCCTGACGCTCCATGCACAGCTTTCTAAACTAACTATTAACCTCTACAACTATAACCAACAAAGCATTATAACTGCAGTGGTCATCACACCTTATACTTATTATAAGCTGCTGTACTTGCTACATGACAGAGGCCTGGTGGACTCAGGGGACTTGTGATCAGAGAAACCACGTTTTTTTTTTTTTCCACACAGAGATAAATCAGACCTACATGGTTCAGGCCCATTACTGACCTAAATAGAACTTTCTTAAACAATTCCTTTTTGGGGTGTACTGAACTTTTAAAGCCCTATTTGGAATATTTCAAGAGGGAAAGAATGTCACAGCGCAAAGGACCTAAGGCAGATAAAGGCAGCAAAATGGCAGCAACCACGCCTTCAGTGTCTACATTTTTTCAATCATCAGATCCTAGTCCAGCAGAACTCTCTATCTCACAAGACCAACTTTCTACAGAGATGCAGACAGAATATACCCCTACGCAATACAAATCACTATTGTCTTTACCATCACAAATTGCGGGCCTTCCCTCCAAATCAGACTTCGAGTCATTGAAAACCTTTATTAAAGGCGAAATGAGAGATCTAAAAAAGGACTTGAATGACATGAGCTCCAGGCTTGACTACATGGAGGAAGGTCAGGAGGCCCTCAACTCCATGGTCAGTACCAACTCCCAACAACTCTCCATACAGGATTCAATGATCCATACTTTACAAGAAAAACTTGAAGACCTCGATAATCGTGGGAGGAGGAATAATCTCAGGATCAGGGGAATTCCTGAGGAGATCTCATCAGAACAATTGAAATCTTATGTTACAGATCTGTTCCACTTTCTAAACCCCAGATCACCCCCACTACTCAATGATGAAATTGAACGAATTCATAGAGCGCTGAGACCTCCATCTAAACCCCCTGCTCCACCAAGAGATGTGATTCTTAGGTTTTTGAGATATGCTACCAAAGAGGATGTCTGGCAAGCAGCAAGATCCAGAAGATCAATAAATTTCAAAGATCACACATTACAAATCTTTCAGGACCTTTGCCCTCAAACCATACAGAGGAGAAGAGAAGTCAGGTTTCTTACTAAAGCCCTGCAAGACCATAACATTAGATATCGATGGGGATTCCCATTCAGTTTGATTATCAATCATAATGGTTCACAAATTATCTATAGAACTTTCCAAGACCTAGACGACGTGTCCAAGAAACTGAACATTAACATTGAACCTCCAGACGAAGATGTCCTTGAGACTTCCACAAGACACATGGACAAAAATAAAGACCCACCCAAAGAGCAGCGCTCCCAATGGAACAAAGTCCAATTCAAGAGAAGGAAGATGGACAATGTCTCCCCAAACTCGACAAGTTCTCAGGACACTTAATGACTTTGCTAACTGGTAATAATTATCTAACCTCATATCCCCTACTACCAGTAATAATTGAATGTATCCGGGAATCTTCCCTGACATACATCTACCTGGACTGTTCCTGGTCGTTGGTAGTGGGGTAAGGCCTTAAATGTAACCAAAATAATTTTGAATTTGTCTCTGAATTTTTTCTTTGTTTTTTTTTACTGTAATGACACTGTTGCATGCTGTTACCTGCTTTTTGTCCTCTCACCCACAGCCTCCTCTCATGGATAATGTGTAATGTTCTCGGTACTAAATCTGGATACTGCTATTATTAGACATTAATGAGGTTGTGATATTGCATCTCACTGTCTTCACCTTTCCTTTCCTCCCCTCTCTATTTCTTCTCTTCCATCCCTCACTATATCCCCCCCCCTCTCTATTCTCATCCCATTCCCTTCCTCTCCCCACAGGTCCCCACATGACAATCCTACATGCTATAAAGTAATAATTTCAGAGCAAAATGCAACACCAATTATTCCCCAACCAAGGTGTATAGTTCTAGAAATACACTTTATTTTGGATTAGTTTATTGTTTATGTGTATTTTACTTTCAAATGTTTACATATATTGTTTATGCGATGTCTCCTGCTCCATGTTGGTTGAAATCCAATCCTACCCTGAGGTACAAAACTGAACTGCGCTTGCTCTTTGTAATGTTATATATGCAGAAATTTTTCATTGTTGATGGATAAGTCTCACTTTAAAATACTTTCCCATAATGTGAAAGGGCTCAATATCCCACAAAAGAGAACAATAGCTTTTAAAGATTACAAGAGACTTAAATGTGATATTGTTATGCTACAGGAGACCCACTTTAAAAAGGGCCGGGAGCCCAGAGCTTCCTTTAAGAAATTTGGGACAGCCTACTTCTCTTCCAATAACTCAAAACACAACGGGGTATGTACAATGATTAATAAAAATTTTCCCTTCCAGGTAACCTCTATAGATAAGGACAAACAGGGAAGATATCTGATTATTTATGGGATACTGAACAGTAAGCCTCTAACTTTAGCCAACATATATGCACCCAATCTAGAAGCCACTAAATTCTATCACCAGCTCTGTAATAAACTTTTAGAATCACCAAAAGGAAACTTGATAGTCGGAGGGGACCTCAACATTGCCCTAGATCCAATATTAGATTGTTCGGCAGGCAAATCAGCCATCCCCGCCAAGACCCTGAAAGTAATTAGGTCTAAATTAACCACATTGGCTATACACGATGTCTGGAGAATCAATCACCCACATGAAAAGGATTTTACCTTTTATTCACACCCACACCAAAACTATTCCAGAATAGACTATATATTAACAGATGTGAATAATTTAGCACATGCAAGCCACTCAGAGATACACCCCATAACATGGTCTGACCATGCCATGGTCAGCTGCAGGTTTAGCCTCCCTATAGACGTTAGACAATCACGATCTTGGAGATTAGATGAATCCCTTTTAAAGGACCCATTGATACGGATTCACCTAACCAAGGCCATCGAAGACTACTTCGAGATAAATAATACCCCAGATGTGAGCCAGCAGCACATCTGGAACGCCCACAAGTGCGTTCTTCGGGGCGAAATCATTGCCCTTAAAGCAGCCAAATCTAAACAACAACAACATTACTTGACATCACTACTTACTGACTTAAACAAACTCCAAGAAATACACAAATCATTTCCAAAAGACCGTTCACTCTTAGATAGTTTAGAGCATAAACGTCTTCAGCTTAACTGTTACTTAGGGAAAGAGGCTAAACGCAACGCTCTATTTCTTAAAAAAACTTATTTTGAAGGCGCTAATAAACAAGGCAGGCTCCTGGCCAGGCAACTCAGAAAGAAAACCCTTAGCAGATATATCTTACACATCAAAGACGAGAAAGGGAAGGACTGGCACTCCTCAAAAGACATAGCAGACTGCTTTAGGCTTTACTATCAATCATTGTATAACCTGTCCGCGAACACCCAACCTCCGACACAGGCGGCCATCCAAGGTTACTTATCTCAGCTACACCTACCCCAACTTAACAATGAACAGAGAACTAATTTAGATGCCCCCATATCGGTCGAAGAGATTAAACTAGCCATAAAATCCTTAAAAACAGGTAAATCCCCAGGCCCGGACGGATTTTGTAACACTTACTACACAACCTTTAGAGATATTCTGATCCCATATCTTCTGTCATACTTCCAAAGTATAGAACAAGACAAGGCCTTTCCCCCTTTGGCTTTACAAGCCAATGTCACACTAATTCCAAAACCAAATAAATCCCCTTTATCTATCTCTAATTACAGACCGATTTCTCTTCTGAACTCAGATACAAAGATTTTTGCTAAAATTATCGCCAATAGACTCAACTTAATATTACCCACCATTATACACCGCGATCAGGTTGGCTTTGTACCATACCGAGAAGCTAGAGATAACACAGTGCGTAACCTGCACCTGCTATGGCATGCCAAGACAAATTGTATTCCCTCAATTTGGATCTCTACTGACGCGGAAAAGGCCTTCGACAGAGTCGGATGGCCTTTCCTAGAAGCTACTCTACGAGCCTTTGGCTTTGGTGAGGAAATATTAAATAAGATCTTTGCGTTATACAACAACCCCAGTGCCAGGATTGCCCTCAATGGAGTCTTATCACCCCCCTTTCAGATTACAAATGGTACCAGACAAGGTTGCCCATTGTCTCCCTTGCTTTTCACTTGTCTCATAGAAACATTAGCTACCAAAATTCGATCCAATACCAATATCCAGGGTTTGAGGGTGGGGGGTGAAGAATACAAATTGTCACTTTTCGCAGACGATATTTTATTCACTTTGTCGTCCCCAGTAGAATCAATCCCTCATCTCCTTAAGGAATTAGAGACTTTTCATAACCTCTCTAATTATAAAATTAATCAAAATAAGTCTGAGATGCTAGGAGTGGCCATTGACTCCCATACGGAAGACCTGATCACTAAAACTTGTCCATTTAAATGGAACAAGGATTCACTAAAATACCTAGGGATTCACCTAACAGACAACCCTGATCTACTACATAAACTGAATTATCTAAACATTAAAACTGACCTGATACGAGATCTTTCCTCCTGGACTAGGAAACGCCTGTCCTGGTTAGGGAGAATAAACACAATTAAAATGAATATCTTTCCCAGACTGCTCTACATTATGCAGACCCTCCCTATACAACTCCCTAGCACATATATACCACAGATGCAGCAGCTGTTTAGCTCATTCATTTGGAATAGACGCCCCCCTAGGATAAATAAAACCACAATGTCTCGACCCACACACCAAGGGGGCCTGGGAGTTCCGGACATTGATTTGTATCGTAGGTCCATATTTCTTCAAAGAATCCTTGATTGGAGGATCCATAGAGACCACAAACGATGGGTTTCACTGGAAGCGGCACTTAATCCCAGTATTAATCTTCCTTCTGTGTGTTGGAACCCGGGTTTTCGGGTACTCCTTAATCAAATTAATAACCCAATTACACAAGAAACACTGAGAACCTGGGAATCGACCAATAGGACGAACCCATATGTCTCCTCCTGCCCAGGCCCCTTGACATCACTTGTCCACAATTCTGAGTTTTCCCTGCTCACTTTGACTGGGGATTTAGAGATACAATATCATGACTCTGACGTTCAACTTCTGACTCTAACTGCTAACGACCAGTTACTACCCCAAAGGCAACTAACTGAAGCAGGCCATAAATGGGCCAATAACTGGTTCACGTATAGGAGGGTACACCACTATATTACAACACATCAACAACATCTAAACATGCTCCGTCCACTGTCCAACATTGAGAAATTATTCACCTCAACACCGCCAGTTAAGCATAGTCTTACATATATTAATGGCATTATTACCCAACTACCACCAGGCAATCTACCACGCTCTATAGAGATGTGGGAGAGGGAACTCGGAGTCATCATCACACCTCAGACAGTGACAAATATCTTCCATAACACCAAGTCAATTTCAATATCTGCAGCCATTAAAGAGCTTAATTACAAAATATTACATGGTTGGTATTTGACCCCTAAGAGACTCCATAGGCTCTTTTCACAGACCAGTAATCGTTGCTGGAGATGTGGACATGTTGGTAGTGGCATGAGTCATATGTGGTGGTGGTGCTCCCAGATAAATTCATTATGGAGAACAATTATAATAGAAATAGAACATATTTTTCAAGTCAGTATCCCATTAGACCCCCTCGTATGGTTATTAAATAAATCATTTAAGTTACCCCGACCACACTTCAAACCTCTGCTAAAAATAATGACAAATAGCTTGAAAGTCCTGATAGCACAAAACTGGAGATCATCAGAGATTCCTTCACTGGCAATGTGGCGCAATAAAGTCTCAGATTTGATAGATTTAGAAGAGTATGGCTCCTTCTTACTTGATAAAAGAGAGCAATTTATAGAATTACAATTAACATGGGAAAATTATATTAAATCCATTGAGCCCCAACCTAACCTGCCCGACATTGTAGAAAGGCCTTCTGGCCGGTCAAGGAGTAGACCATGTCCAGACATAAGCGCAACCAATGAGTAAGAATTTTTTCTTTTTTTTTTTTTTTTTGGGTAGATACTTATACAAGAAAGAGATAAGCATTGTGACATCCTTATTTTGTTATTGTTGTTTTTGTATTATTTTATGGGAAAAGTTAAAACAAGAGTCTATGACGCATGGTAATTAATATGTATTTCTTTATGCAAGATTCATTTTGCAAATGTTATTATTGCATTATCTTATGTTGATTTCATTGTATCATGGATTCTTAATAAAAAAGTCTTTGAAAAAAAAAAAAAAAAAAAAAGATTTTGAAAAATTTAAAAGAAATTTCCGTACAAAAATGAAGTCCAATATCTCTAAACAAGAGAAATTAGCACTGATATCCATTCAGAAAAATGAGGATTTGATCCTGAAGCCAGCTGACAAGGGCGGTGCCCTGGTTATCATGCATAAGAACAAATATAAGGAGGAGGTCCTCCGCCAATTACAGGATACAGAGAATTATGCCAAATTGACGGCTGACCCCACACCGAGGGTAAAGAGCAAAATAAGCAAGATAATTGAGGAATCTTTAGCCTCCGATATCATTACTAAGAAACAGGCAAAATTCCTGATTAAAGAACATCCGATTATACCGGTATTTTATGTATTACCCAAGATACATAAAAGACTCATTGACCCTCCCGGTCGACCTATTGTCGCGGGTACAGATTCAATGTTTCAACCGTTAGCAGTATTCTTGGATCAACTCATCAGACCTTTATTAGGTTATTTAAGTTCGTATTTACAGGACACGACTGACTTTTTGTGCAAGATATCTTCATTGGTGGTTCCTATGAATAGCCAACTGGTTACAATGGACATAGCCAGTCTTTATACTTCGATTCCTCATGAATTAGGAATAGAGGGAGTATTCTATTTCTTAGAGAAGGACAACTTGTATTCCCCGAATGAAAGAAGACTTATCAAAGATCTCTTAAAGATCATTTTATATGAAAACTTTTTTCTATTTGAAGATACGTTCTATGTCCAAAAACAAGGAACAGCTATGGGCTCAAACGTAGCACCTACTTATGCGAACTTATTTGTAGGGAAGTTTGAGGAGGATGTGGTCTACAAGGATGAAGACTATAAGAAATCTGTGTTAGGCTGGTACCGTTACATAGATGACGTCTTCTTTGTTTGGACTGGTAGTGATGATGGCCTGATACAATTTGTATCAAAACTTAATTCGGCACATGAATCCCTTAAGTTTACTATGGAAGCAAGTAAGTCCAAAGTAAGCTTTTTAGACACCATGATATCGATTATAGATCAGAAACTCAGAAGTGACTTATTCTCTAAAGAAACGGATCGGAATAATACCTTACGGTATGAAAGTTTCCATCCCCCTTCTCTGATTAAGAACCTCCCATTAGGCCAACTACTGCGGACTAAAAGGATTGTGGATGATCCAGTAATTTGCCTACAGAGATTGGATGAAATGTCAAAAAAAAATTTAGACAGAGGGTATCCAGTGCAAATTCTGGAAGAAAACATGAATAAAGTACTGAACATTGACAGGGCTAGCCTATTGAGTAAGACTACTCGTGAAGCAAAAAAATTTTCGGTGCCCTTTGTGAGTCACTTTGGATCACATAGTAAGGTCTTTAAAAGGATAATCTTACAACATTGGCACTTATTAAGAGAGGATATACAGGTGGGTAAGATCTTCAAAGAGACTCCACTATTCTCTTTTCGGAGAAATAAAAACCTGAAAGATGAACTGATACGGGCTGATTGGGGTTCCATGAGAAAACCAACTACAATTAATAAGAAAGGCTCCTTTTCCTGTATGAACTGTGCTCTTTGTCATTCTATGTTACAAGGGGATCACATTACCCACCCCTTATCAGGCAAAAGGATTCCGATCAATGGTAGGTTCTCCTGCAATTCTAAATATGTTATATATGTTATTAAGTGCCCATGTGGCCTAGCATATGTAGGAGAGACCACACAGACTGTCCGTGATAGGATACGTCAGCACAAAGCAGCCATAGGTAAGGATGACGAGGATGCACCTGTGGCCCATCATTTCACCCGATTGGCACAGAACAAGAGCCAATTAAGGTTTCAAGTGATTGATGGGGTCTCCCCCTTACGGAGAGGAGGTGACAGACAGAAAATACTATTCCGTCAGGAGGCACTATGGATTAAAAAATTGGATACCATGGTCCCCAAAGGTCTTAATAGAGACATTTCCTGGGGAAATTTCATCTGAGCTTTTCAACAGTTCTTAATTGGCGAATTGCTTTCTTAGAATGTGTCCTTCTCTAAAAGATGAAAAACTGAAGAGAGGTAGGAAAAGGTTTAAAGAATTGCGAGTTTTTGGACATGAAGATCCAATAATGCACATGGTTCTGATCCACGATAAGGGTTTAAATAATTGCGACTTTTGGACATTCAGATCCAATAATGTCGCAGGACTAATGTACGTGATAGTCCTGCGATATTTAAATAGGATATATGATATCCAGTTCCATTTGGATAGAATTAACCATCTATCCTACAAATACGTTAAAGTAGCATTGATCACATAAGGGTAGTTTCTTCTGTATGACTCATTTGTTATAGAAATATAGAAATTTGAATTGCGAGAACTAGCATAGAATAGGGTAAGAAAGAGGTCCTTTGAGACCCTTGGGACATGTTTTGTCTGAGCCGATTAAATAATTGTGATTTTTTGGACATGAAGATTCAAGAATGTACATGGTTCTGATCCGCAATAATTAAAGTAGTTTCTTTTGTATGACTCATTTGTTATAGAAATCACAATTGCGAGAACCAGCATAGAATAGGGTAAGAAAGAGGGCCTTTGAGACATGCTTTGCCTGAGCCGATTGCATATAGTCTTCATAATTTATCATGCAACGAGGGTATCCCATAGAGGGACCCCCGGTATTGCACAATCACATCCAATATGAAATATTAGCCTATACTGATTAACATGCTGTGCGCGGAATATTGATGAGAGGGAACGTTTCGTTTAAGTTACGATGGTTGATGGCAGATACAGAGCTATAATTGAAAATTGCAGAGAATGCCTATATATTTATAACTCCCCGAATAGATAAAGTACAGCGTTTTGGTCTTGAAGGTGTCGTGTATTGACATATTATTGTTGTGTTGATAATGTGGAGACTATGTAGTGCTTGCTCGGCAGTGATCACCAGCCATTCGTGAGTCTTAGATTCATTCGTTTTCTAACTAAGCTATGTTTTCACAAACACGAGTGTAGAATGTGACGTTAGAGTGGGGGTGTGTATGCGATTAGCCAATGAGATTACAATTGATTCTATTTAAGTCACACCCTCCACCCCATTACCTGTAAATTCCTTGAGAAAGGGGCGGAGTCCCGAAACGCGCGTCGGAACGAGGAGACGCCACCACAGCTACCTGGATATCGTGCTATCTGAGCCACAGAAATTGCGAGGTGAGACTAGATCCTTACACTGGGGGCCCATAGAACCACACTGAAGACAGAGAGTCTCACGGCACTACCGACATATGCACACATATGCTGAAGGAGGTAACACTGCTGTTCAAGCATCTGCTTTATTTACAACACATTAAAGGCCACGAACTGCCATGAGGGTATGAGATACTCGCAGTTTTGGTAAAAAGGAAAATGTGGAATGTGATACATCCTCTGCAATAAAAGACATTACGAGGAAGGGATAGTGCACAATACCGTGAGTGAAGTGTGAAGAGGGTGTGTGTTTGGGCCGATAGTTCGTTTGCAGCTCCCCGCAACACAGTATATGGCCAGAAGCACGTCAGGTTAAAGGGACATTTGAACCACAATACTTTTACAATTACAAGATTTGTCATTATAATCGTTACCAGTATTCACTATGATGGATTACAAATACTATAACATGTTATGTTTCCTGTGACCCCCTTCATATAGTGGCAAGAAGACAATTGCTGATGGTTTCAAACAGATATATATTGTTACAGTTGGAAGTTTTGTAACGTACGAGACATTCTTGTTTTAGGAGTTTCCACAACAGTACGAGACATTCTTGGTTCACATAACATTACAGAGTTAAAAAATTGAGTGGACACTCTTAATGGTTCTTAATCTTTTGAAGTCCTTAGTGGGTGGTGTCGTAAAATTCACTCCCTGGGGACGCCCTGGGAGTGACAATACATTTATTTTCCTGATGTTTTTTTGCTTTGATGTTTTTTCTCTCAATATTTATGCTGAGGGTTAGATACGAATGTGTTTGGTGGATGGGGTATGTGTGGATCTGAGTGAATTTACACCTTATGTTTCCTTGATAGTCATGATTGCTTTTTGTGAAAGATCAATTTGATCATATCCTTTGTTGAAGAATAAAAACTTTTTGATTCTAAGACTCAGTGGCTGGGATTTTTGAAATTTTGTTATTATTATACAGTCTTTGACCGGACTTTATCCCGTGCCTGAGCACACTAACTAGAAAGGGTGGTGCGGTCACACTTTATCGCAAATATAATATAGTGGTCGGCGGTGTTAGGGGCAGTAGATTAGGGGTACATAAGTATAACGTAGGTGGCGGTCGGCAGATTAGGGGTTAAAAAAATTTAATCGAGTGGCGGCGATGTGGGGGGACCTCGGTTTAGGGGTGCATAGGTAGTTTATGGGTGTTAGTGTACTTTAGAGCACAGTAGTTAAGAGCTTTATAAACCGGCGTTAGCCCAGAAAGCTCTTAACTACTCACTTTTTTCTGCGGCTGGAGTTTTGTCGTTAGAATTCTAATGCTCACTTCAGCCACGACTCTAAATACCGGAGTTAGAAAGATCCCATTGAAAAGATAGGATACGCAATTGACGTAAGGGGATCTGCGGTATGGAAAAGTCGCGGCTGGAAAGTGAGCATTAGACCCTTTCCTGACTGACTCCAAATACCGGCGGTAGCCTAAAACCAGCGTTAGGAGCCTCTAACGCTGGTTTTCATGGCTACCGCCAAACTCTAAATCTAGGCCTTACTAAACAATAGCCTGGTTCTGAGTATATTAACTACCTTAATCCACAACGGTCTTTGCAACCCAAACATAGCAAGGAGCACAACAATTATGTCGATGTCTTGCACAGTAGATATATACATATTTGGAATTCTTTATAAACTAGCCAAGACTCCCCTCTAGTGGTGTGATTTGGGAATTACATCTTATTATTGGAGCAACAAAATAATTTAGTTTGATTCTATAGCCACGCACTTTGTGTAGGTTATTATAGGGGTTAGAAATAGAAATTAGCTATGCTTGTTATTGAAGGGAAAAAATTTAAAGAAACTAGAGTTATATATACACAGGAAAATTTCTCTAAGCTCTTAATGAAATAAATAAAATAAAAAGTTAAACTTTTGCAGCAACCATCAACAAGGATATATAGGGAATTTTCAACATAGAAAATAACTGGACCTTCGAAATTAGTTTGTGTGATCCTGCACCCGGGCACGGGCCCTATGTCCATCGGCAGGAAAATCAGTTAAATCAATATTTAGATAGATCCTACTAATAGACTCTTCCATGTCCCCAGCATGGTTATTTAAACGATCTTATGTTGGGGTTATCTATGTTTGCAAGATCATACACATAGCTGCTGACCTAGAAGAGCTATACAGTGTGACAGAAGATGACAAATCAACAACACATTGTGAACCCTTCAAGATTTACATAAATGCTTATATATAGAGAGAGAATCATCAGGCAATTCAAATAGACATCAAAGCTAGTAGCATGCAATCTGATCAGGGAGATCCAATAAAGCAAGTGGCTTATTGTGTATAATAAGTCAGCCATCGAACAAAACATGTTCAAACAAACAAACTCACACATTTATATAAAAGAGGCGCAACCAACATGCAAACAGATGTTAAACTACAATGAAAACAATACTCTCCAACAACAGTGCTGGGCTTATGGCAGCAAAAGTTCTATGTCCCAGAGTTCGGTAAAGGGAAGTCCCAAATACACAGAGATTTTATCCTTCGCTTACTCTAAGGAACCCTGCTGTTTTAGCCAGTGCCAGCCGCGCTGTAAAGATGAAAAATGAAAGGCCTCCAGGGTCCCACCGCAGGATCAGTTGTGTACACCATATTAGCAGCCAGAAATAACTTGGGTGCGCTGAACTCCGATATCGGCTTGGCTGATGATCCTGCCATTTTGCTGAAGCGCTTCTCTGCGCACATGCCCGCAAACCAGAATCTCTCAACTGGCCAGATCTGGAATGGGAAACAGGTAAGATCAGGGATGCATTTGTGTCCAGTGCCCAAAGTTTGTGTCTCGATGCTAAATTAGTGAGCTGTGAGGTTAGAGTTGTTATCGATTCAATGGAACCTGTATCCATAGCTCGTTCAGCACTGAGTAAATCAAAGTCATCTCTGGGGTAAACTCTGGAACAACAGGAAACTGGTCCGGCATAATTAGGTTCAGTATCATCTGTCTTCTTTAGATGCGCAAACCATGGTTTAGATAATGCTCTCCCTGTGTTTTGTTTATTTACGTGAGGGATTTCGATCTGCAATGTCCCAAGTAGACCTTCATTCTCCTCGGTGAATTCCCACATGTGATCGACCTTATCAGCAGCATCTCTGGTTGCTGTAGGGCGCATGGTAGTCGCCATTGTATATAGCGCATCAGTTTTCCTCATATTCTCAAAATTACTCAGGTTATCTAGGTTGTTATGTATCCTCCCTTCAAAGCTGTCAATCAGGACTAGTACCTGTCAATAGAAGTCCTCCATAATTGAATGCTTAATGTTGAGTTCTGCGCAAAGCAGGCTGCCTCTGTAGGATCGACAATCACGGCCCTCACATGCCGCAATAAGCTCTGAATCTCCTCAAATGGGCTTCTATACAGATTGCTCTGCCCAAGTGAAGTCCTGGATCTGATATTTAGCTGAAAACTATTACTTTTACCCCCAAATCAAATTATTTTTTTAGGAGCTCTGCCCCCCCCCCCCCATTTCAGAAGTTTTTAATTTCTGACCTCTCTTTACCTGTAAGGGTAAAATAAATTTCAAATCTCTGAAACAGATAAGCGCAAACAGACTCAAGTGTAGGTAGATTACAACAAACACACCCCACTCTCTGAATTGTACTTACAAAATTGTAATTTATTCAGGCGGTTTGTTAAAATGTTATCAGATCTCCACAGTAATTAAAACATCAATCTTTGCAAATGAACATGAGCATAGAGTGTCCGATATGAGTTAATGTCCGTTGTAGTGATTTCCAATCAAACAAACGCTATGAAGAGCGTCAATGTAGAAGCCGATTACGTCACTGGGACAAAGTACGGATCCTCATGTAGTCCAAAAAGCCTCAACGCGTTTCAACCGCCACCGTGCGGTCTTTCTCAAGAGGTAAAGGCTTTGAACCTTTACCTCTTGAAAAAGACCGCACAGGGTCTCCCTTTAACCTTCTCCAGAGGCAAGAGTTAATCAAATCTATTTGTATGGCATATCTATGTAAGAGATTATTGCCAACGTATATTTGATTATGGGGAGTATTTAAAACTAAAAACAGGTGCTTTGCTGTCATGGTTACCTCTTGTTATGTTTGCCACATTCCTACTTCATTCAGTACTCCTATAAATTTCCTCAATAGGAAGCACTCACTGCTTCAATATTCTTGCCTGCAAGTGACTCGATACTTGGGAGACATCTGCCTAGAGCACACCTCCAATTCCAACAGACCCGGATCTTGCGGTGACGTCACACGCCAACGGAGCGCGCGCGCCTACCGCAGAAGCTACTCTGAAGCCTCAGCAACAATCTCCTGTGTTCAACTCCTTGAATACAACTGACCTAAAAAACCGCATCTAACTCCTTAGCTCCTAAGCGGTAAGATTATACAGCCCTGCTCCTATGAATCTGTGCACAATTCATACAAGCCAGTCTCACTACAAATCCTTACTTATTTAAGATTCACTCCTCACTTCATTACATTGCTAAGTGTCAATATAACTACAATTGTTCAGATAACTACTACTAATTTTGATCAGGTATCACTTCTACCTTATTCTAAGCTAACCACACTTACAATTAACGCTTAGAATCAGTCTACAGTATTTTCCAAGGCAGATAGGTTAAATACTGTGTTGAGCTTAAACGCCACAAATCGCAGCTATTTTCCTTTCAGCCACATATTAAAGGGATGTGTATTGCATGATAAAAAAACCCTGCTGCCATACGTTTTTCTTTTATATCAGGCATACACTTCCCAACACTAATATTGCTGCAGTTGTGGTCCTTATACTTAATTCTACCAATTTCTGCTTGCAGGAGATTTAAAATTTCAATAAACCCTGACAATAATATTGAAGCCTGAAATGGACCCAGCAGCCCTAGTAGCCCATATTGACACACTCACAAAAACAGTTGATAATCTTTCTAAAGGCCTTACTGCTTTGCAAACTGAAAACAAAACATTAAAGTTATATATAGATGAGAAATTTGACACTTTGAAAGCAATTCACACTACTTGTGAACCCCAGCCAAACCCACCACAACCTTTTAGTGGTATAAGAAGTGAGTTCAGGGAGTTTAGAAAGTCAAAAACTTATACAAATGACCACTTAAAGGTGCTCACAACAATTTCATACCTGCGCGGAGAGCCGCGCATCTGGGCAAACCTCTTTTTTGAGATTGATGATCCCATTTTGTACTCATTGGATCAATTCTTCAAAGCAATGGGCCAGCTGTATGATGACCCCTACAAGCAGTTATCTGCTGAGACTGCAATGAGATCCCTGCGCCAGAATAAAAGGCCAGTGGAGGACTATATTGCAGAATTCAAGAAGTGGTCAGCTGATACTCAATGGAATGATCTCTCCTTGAGAAATCAGTTCCGGCTTGGTCTCTCCGAATCCCTCAAGGATGAACTAGCCAGACAACCACTTCCTGAATCCTTAGACAAACTCATAGATAGTTGCATCACACTAGATAGACGTATCAGGGAGAGACGTACTGAAAAGATACATCATGAAACCATTGCAAAATTTCCATCACCACTTGCATCCAACATTCCTTCACAAAAGCCACCATCTAGGGCTGCAGAGACTCCTATGGAAATAGGGTTCATCCGCGGACCTCTTACACCACAGGAAAAGTTAAGAAGGAAAACCTTGGATCTCTGCATGTACTGTGGCGGTTTAGATCATGCAGTGAAGGACTGTGCACAACTCCTACGCAGGAAGGGTAAGCAAAGAGCCACACATTTCTGTTTATCTTCTAAACAACACCGCTCTAACCACTGCACCCTCCCTATTCTCTTACAGTGGGAACACCACAGACTCCAGTCTGAAGCTATTCTAGATTCCGGAGCAAGTCACAATTATATCGATCACCAGTTTGCAGTGTATAATAAAATACCACTTATAACAAAAAACACACCCAGTCTCCTCCGTTTTGTTGATGGCAATGAGATTACCTCAGGGCCTATAAAATATCACACAATACCTCTCCGCATCACTACACAGTCCTTACACACTGAGTTTCTCACCTTCGATGTAATACCATCTCCAATGTTTCCTATCATTTTTGGCATTACTTGGTTCAAACAACATGACCCTACCATAACTTGGTCCACTTCACAGGTCAACTTTTCCTCTCAATATTGTACAAACACCTGTCTCCATCAGGAACAACTACTCCTGGATATTTCTAATCAAATTCCCATCGAATACGCCTCATTCTCTGATGTTTTTGATAAGAAAGAGTCAAATCATCTACCTCCTCATAGGATCTATGACTGTCCAATTGAACTACATCCTGGCGCTGACATCCCTTATGGACATGTCTTCCCATTATCCGAACCCGAACTAGAACACCTAAGATCTTACCTGAAGGAAAATCTTCAGAAGGGTTTTATTCGCCACTCCACTTCCCCTGCTGGTGCTGGGATTTTCTTTGTAAAGAACAAAGATCAGTCATTAAGACCCATCATAGACTATAGGGAACTAAATAAACGCACTATAAAAAACCGGTATCCTCTACCTCTCATACCTCAATTAATTGACAGACTAAGGGGTGCCATGTATTACACTAAACTGGACCTCAGAGGAGCCTATAATTTAGTACGCATTAAACAAGGCCACAAATGGTTGACAGCTTTCAGAACAAGATATGGCTTGTTTGAATACACAGTTATGCCTTTCGGCTTATGTAACGCTCCTGCAACCTTCCAGTATTTTATCAACGACATCTTCAAAGATTACCTAGATTTGTTTATGGTCATTTACTTAGACGACATCCTCATTTACTCCTCAGACCTTCAGGAACATATAAAACACGTTACCCTGGTCTTGACTCGTCTACGAGATCACTCATTATATGTCAAACTGGAAAAATGTACCTTCCACACTCAAGAGATTAAATTCCTGGGTTACACCATAACCCCCAAAGGTATTGAGATGGAGTCTGATAAAATAACAGCAGTACAAGATTGGCCTGTTCCTAAGTGTAAAAAGGACATCCAGAGGTTTATGGGGTTCGCAAATTTTTACAGGAAATTCATCAAGAATTTCGCTAACCTCTCCAGACCCCTAACTAATCTAACTAAAAATACTAATAAATTCCATTGGAATGACCAGCTACAGGTTGTCTTCGACTACCTCAAAACTGCCTTCACTACTGCCCCAATTCTTCGTTATCCAAATCCATCTCTTCAGTACATACTAGAGGTTGATGCTTCCAACTTCGCTTTGGGGGCAATCCTCTCCCAGAGGATCACTACCAAGGAACCATTACATCCTGTTGCCTATTTCTCACGTCTTTTAAACCCAGCAGAGATCAACTATCCAATAGGTGATAAGGAATTATTAGCTATTAAAGCTTCTTTGGAACATTGGAGACATCTACTGGAAGGAACTCCCATACCTATACTTATCTATACCGATCACAAAAACCTTGAATACCTGAAGACAAACCGTACTCTCAGCTCTCGTCAAGTACGCTGGAACCTTTTCCTATCCAGATTTAACTATCTCATCACCTATCGCCCATCTTACAAGAATAAAAAGGCTGATGCCCTGTCCAGACAGTTAGAAGAACCCCAAATACCTCCTACTGAATCATCTTTGATTCCAGCAGATAGGTTTTTGGCATTAACAACTGAACAGATCGACCTCTTCAGGACAGAACAACAGTCAGACACACATAAACCTCTTCAAAGCCTGAACCAACATCAGGATGGTTTATACTACTATCAACAACAAGTTTATGTACCTCCTCCACTAAGGACACTTGTCCTAAAAACATTACACGATTCTCAACTTGTAGGACACTTGGGTATCCATAAAACTCAAGAGCTAGTCAAGAGATTTTTTTGGTGGCCCACATTACATTCTGATACCACTGACTATGTCCAAACTTGCAAGACTTGTACTACTACTAAATCTGGGAAGTTCGCTCCAACTGGATATCTCCTCCCACTACCAACACCCCATCGACCTTGGACTCATATTGCCTTGGATTTTATAGTGGATCTCCCTCTTTCACACAAAAAGAATACTATACTGGTTGTTGTGGATTTATTCAGCAAGATGGCACATTTCGTTCCATATCACAAACTACCTACTGCTGCGGAAACTGCCACATTGATGTTCACACACATTTTCAAATTACATGGACTTCCAAATTCCATAACTTCAGATAGGGGTAGTCAATTCACGAGTAGATTCTGGAGTCTTCTCTGCCGTTCTCTTAATATCACTAGAAGGCTCAGTACCTCTTTTCATCCCCAGACCAATGGACAGACTGAAAGAACAAACCAATGGTTGGAACAGTACTTACGATGTTTTGTATCAGCTAGACAGGATGATTGGACCACACTTCTTCCTTACGCCGAATTTGCCTTTAATAATAGCGAACATTCCTCCACCAAGTTCACTCCGTTCTATATTAACTATGGTTTCCACCCTACTTTCGAATGGGATTCCTCATCTCAAACTCAATCCCCAGTGATTAATGGATTGCTAAACACTATATCCGACACCTTTACCTTGGTTAAAGATAATATTGACTCCGCGAAATATCGTTACAAACTTCACTATGACAAGAAGAGGTTGCCTTCCCCTTCCTACGCTGTGGGTGACTACGTCTGGTTGTCCACCCGTAATTTGCATCTTCCAGTCCCTTCTAAGAAACTCACCTCTGTTTATATTGGACCTTTTCCCATTGTAAAGGTGGTGAACTCCAACGCTGTCACTTTGTCTCTACCTGCCACGATGAAGTGTCATCCCACGTTCCATGTCTCATTACTCAAACCATACAGATCCCTCAGACATCATTCCCCAGCTGTGCCTATTGCACCTCTCGTTCCTGATGGTTCATTGGAATATGAGGTTCAAGACATCTTGGATTCACGACGCTTCAGGGGACGTCTGCAGTATTTGGTTCACTGGAAGGGTTATCCTGATTCGGAGGATTCTTGGGAACCGGCTGCTAACCTGTCCGCTCCTCGGTTGGTTAACCGTTTTCATTGTAGACATCCTGACCGACCTTCGCCTGATCCTCGGAGATGATCCTTGAAGGGGGGGTCCTGTCATGGTTACCTCTTGTTACGTTTGCCACATTCCTACTTCATTCAGTACTCCTATAAATTTCCTCAATAGGAAGCACTCACTGCTTCAATATTCTTGCCTGCAAGTGACTCGATACTTGGGAGACATCTGCCTAGAGCACACCTCCAATTCCAACAGACCCGGATCTTGCGGTGACGTCACACGCCAACGGAGCGCGCGCGCCTACCGCAGAAGCTACTCTGAAGCCTCAGCAACAATCTCCTGTGTTCAACTCCTTGAATACAACTGACCTAAAAAACCGCATCTAACTCCTTAGCTCCTAAGCGGTAAGATTATACAGCCCTGCTCCTATGAATCTGTGCACAATTCATACAAGCCAGTCTCACTACAAATCCTTACTTATTTAAGATTCACTCCTCACTTCATTACATTGCTAAGTGTCAATATAACTACAATTGTTCAGATAACTACTACTAATTTTGATCAGGTATCACTTCTACCTTATTCTAAGCTAACCACACTTACAATTAACGCTTAGAATCAGTCTAAAGTATTTTCCAAGGCAGATAGGTTAAATACTGTGTTGAGCTTAAACGCCACAAATCGCAGCTATTTTCCTTTCAGCCACATATTAAAGGGATGTGTATTGCATGATAAAAAAACCCTGCTGCCATACGTTTTTCTTTTATATCAGGCATACACTTCCCAACACTAATATTGCTGCAGTTGTGGTCCTTATACTTAATTCTACCAATTTCTGCTTGCAGGAGATTTAAAATTTCAATAAACCCTGACATTTGCTGATTTATTACCTATAGAGACAGATAATAAGCACTTAGCTATGATGTTGTAGCTTTCAAACATGTCATCAGGCCGTGGACACAGTGGTATTGGGGAGAAAGATATTTAATCACTTTAGTTTTGCTTATATAGCTAGCTTCCTGTTTTAAGTTCATTTTGGCATACTTGGTTTTACCAAGGTCATGCACTTGTATAGGGATAAATAGATCCTCTTTAACTCTCTCAATTCCTGTGAGGTATTGAGCGTGGCCTCCCTCTTTAGGGATTTTATGATCCCCCTTGGGGAGAGATATGGTTAATACATCACTGTCTAGGGAAATATTTGCTATCTTTCCAGGCAAAATTTTAAAAGTATTACCATCAGAGCCACTTAAAGGAGTCTGATCTAATTGTAAAATAGTGATTTCAGGTATAGAGTCATTCCTGAAATGAATCTCCACAGCATCATGCTTCTCTTCCACCACTTGACAGTTACGCCGGTTGCGAGATATATATTGGATTTCTCATAATTGATAGGTCTTTTTACTTGTGAACAATTACATTATTTATGCAATCAATTATGGTGCTTAATCGCTTCCGGAGATCACTACCAATAATTAAACAATCAGTTGGCAGATCCACTATAATGACAGGGTGATTATGACCCTGTTCCCCAGTTTAAATTTGAACCATGCCGTACCATAGACTTTTAGAGAGTCACCCCCAACGTCTATTAGTGAACCATCAAATTATTTTATTTTAGGTTTGTGGGGTGTTAGCTCATTTAGCTGTGTGTAGTACTTGTGGGATAAAATAGTTGTCTGAGACCCAGTATCAATTAATCACATGATAGGGTTGGAGACTGAATCCTGCAGCTCAGCTAATACATAATATCTACATAGTAGATAAGGTTGAAAAAAGACTGAAGTCCATCGAGTTCAACCTATACAAATCTAAAATACTTTCAAAAAGCTCCAGTTAAGCTTAAATAACCTCATTAAAATGTGACCCATTTAATACTAGCAATCATATCCATTAATTTTGTTTATATACAGAAATCTCCCTGCAGTTTCTACCATTTCACACATAAAATTGGCATGATTAAACACTTGTGGGCTTCACCACGTGTTACCCGAATCCACTGTGTCACCTGATGCAGAAGAAACTTCGTTCTTACCACTCATACCCTCTATATTAGGACCAATTGGGTTCTTGTGTACTGCATCTGTGGAAATAAGGTTACGAGAATGCTGCAAAGGAAGAGATTTGTTAAAGCTTTCAGGCCGAGGTTGCATGTCATCACAGCTAAATCGTCTGTTTCCGGTCTGTGAGGAGAGAATATGATTAGTATCATTATTGACATTTATCATTTCTGTCAGTATATTTATAAGAATCTTAGCCGTACTCTCCAAATAATATGTTAGTATATGGCAGGGTTATAACTGAATATATTTAACAATCTTTCTTTAAATTAAACCCACAATCAAATATGCATATGCTAATACAATCAAATTAATATAAATATCTGAGTTTTTTTTATTAGTAAATATCTATGAGCACATTGAAATATATATATTTGTAAGAATGAGAATATGAGTCAATATTATATGCGTTTAAAACTATTCAAATATGCTATGCAACATTCATAAAAGTCTACCTTTAAAACCAGCCTATTTACAATAGCCTTTAATTCAATTAACACAATGAGATTCTAAATAATATACTCAGCTATTTACCCAGATAGCCAGCAGCAAGCAGCCATTTTTTCCTCTATGCTGGGGGTTAAATCATCTGATCTCCCCCCTTCCGTTTATTGATCATTACCCATTATTGGTGAGGTTGGAAACGCCCAAACGGAAGCCTTGTCTCGTATTGGCCCTTTGAAATTTCATTTTTAACAGCCAAAAAGCCTTCTGGCTTTAGTTCTCGCATCACAGCACCGGGGGCAGCATGACAACACAGCAATACATTCAACCATCTAACATTTTTAAATAATACATTTTTTATGAAAGGTTATTCATTAGACCATAACTTACTGCATCAATCTCTCACAATATCAATCACAGATGGGGTAATATCACGTCACCTCTCTGATCATTTTGATATGAAACATCATGTGACTAACATTATATTGGTAAGAACAACCATCTACATACACCCAAGGTAATGTTTGACATTTGTCCTCATTGTACATTTTATATGGGGAAAGCAATTGTTCCTCCAGAAAATCAACTTCTGATAATTCTTCCCAAGGATCTTTAGCAGTACAGTCGTGGAGCTGAGCAAGCCCCTGTGCGACTGGATTCTTTTTATTCTGCTTGTAGCGAATTTCTAATGGCCAGCCTTGTAAGGAAAGAGTCCACGCTGTTATGCGGCTATTTGACAAATTCCCATCTCTTATTCTTTCACTTTGCAAATATAGCAAAGGCTGGTGGGCCGTTTCTACAATAATTTTCTCACCCTGTATATAGCTGCGGAAATTTTGTAGAGCCCATACAGTAGATAAGAGGGCTTTTTCGCAATCGCTAAATTTTATTTCTACTGGGGATAGAGTTTTGCTCGCATAAGCTATGGATTTGCTTAAATTATCATGCTTCTGGTATAAAACGGCACTCATACTTACATCCGTGTAACCTGTCTCTAAGAAGAAAGGTTTACCACCTTCAGGGTACGCTAAGCAAGGTGCTTGAGTGAGTTTTCTCTTCAGCTTTCTGATGGCTGTCTCTTGAGACTCACTCCAGTGCCATTTCACATCCTTCTTTAGAAGAAGTAGTAGTGGTTTAGCTAACTCTGCATAATTATCAATGAATTTGCAAGAATAATTCATCATACCCAGGAATGACCTCAATTCCTTTAAGTTAGTTGGGTTTTAGAATTTACTATAGCTTCCACCTTTTTCTTCTGAGGATTTAGTCCTTCAGAAGTAACTTCATGTCCCAAGAAGTTTACACGAGTGCGGCACCATTGAGCTTTTTGTAGGGATAATTTGACACCTGCCCTTTTAAGTTGGCTGAGGACGTTTTTAAGTTCTGCAATGTGTTTTTCAAAGTCTGTGCTTTTAATTAAAACATCATCAACATAAGATAAGGTCCCCCTTTCCAGTGCATCAGGCATAGCCTTATGCATAAATACAGCAAATTCATGTCCAGAATTTATGTATCCAAAAGGAAGTCTCTGAAATGCATACTGGACCTTTTGGAATGAGAATGCCAGCTTATACTGGTCCTCCTCATTTACCTTTATGGTCCAATATCCCTGTGCACAATCAATGGCAGTGAATATTTTGGACCACTGCATCTGCGCTAGGCATTGGTCAATGTATGGTACAGGCCAGCCAGACATGTACACTCGTTTGTTTAGCTGTCTTAAATCAGCACACAAACGCCATTGTCCATTGGGCTTAAGAACACCTAGAATAGGATTGTTGTAAGAGCTGTGCACCTGTCTGATAATACCTCTTTCTTCCAAGTTCTTTATGATTTCTGCAAGAGAATCCTATGCAGCTTAAGGAAGTCTGTATTGTTTAACAAATACAGGTGGTGCATTGGGATCTGTTTGTATTCTTGCAATGTGCAAGTCTGTAGTCCCACAGTCATAAGAATCCCTAGCAAAAATATACTTGTACTCCAACAGGAGTTCTCACAGCAGCTGGCGTTCATCATCGCTGGAACAGCCATTAGCTAAAGATATTTGCTCTTCGACTATTTGCTGAAATCCTGGAAAGATTTCAGGCTGTCCTATTTTATAGGCTTCTTCCAACCTAGAGGTGAGATCCCCTTGATTATAAATTACATTGCCCCCATGACTCTGGGTATTGGGGTAATCTTGCTGTTTGATCGGCTGATCAAATACTAGAGAGGCTTCTTCAATCTTACAGATGCCTTCCTCTGAGCTGAAGGGATAAATAGACTGAATATTAAATAGACCCTCTGGCATAGATGTAAAGGATTGTTCTATTAATTGTTCTTCAGTTAAGTATCCTTCAGGTATTAGCCCAATTACATTATTCTGGAATCCAAAAGTGTAATAACTTGATTCCAGCACATATCCTATGGTGGTTCCCTTAGATAATGTTATATCCTGTGGGGTCATGTTATGCACAATAACATGTATTGGAATAGTTCCAATATTCACCAAAGGAGTGTGGGCCATAGTAACATCCAGATTTTGTATTCTATGGGAGATGCAAATTAGTGTTTCAGAAGTTTTTAATTTCTGACCTCTTTTTAATTTCTGATAAATTTCTTTTAAGGGTAAAAGAAATTTATCAGCCCCAGCAGGAATTATAACATTGTTAGACACCTGCATATTCACAGCATATGACAATTGCTGGTTTGATTTCAGGGCTGCATTTTCATCCTGAAATACTTCAGGGTCCCCCTTTAACCTGCACCAGAGGCAAGAGTTAATCAAATCTATTTGTATGGCATATCTATGTAAGATATCATTGCCAATGTATATTTGATTATGGGGAGTATTAAAAACTAAAAACAGGTGCTTCACTGACTTATTACCTATAGAGACAGATAATAAGCACTTAGCTGTGATGTTATAGCTTTCAAACCTGTCATCCAGGTTGTGGACACAGTGGTCTTGGGGAAAAAGATATTTAATCACTTTAGGTTCCGCTATCTGCGCTAATAAGCCTTCGCTTATATAGCTAGCTTCATGTTTTAAGTTTAATTTAGCATACTCGGTTTTACCAAGGCCATGCACTTGTATAGGGATAAATAGATCCTCTTTAACTCTCTCAATCCCTGCGAGGTATTGAGCGTGGCCCCCCTCCTTTGGGATTTTATGATCCCCCTTGTGGAGAGATATGGTCAATACATCGCAATCTAAGGAATCTTTCCAGGCGAAATTTTAAAAGTATTACCATCAGAGCCACTTAAAGGAGTCTGATCATCTATCTGTAAAATAGTGATTTCCGGTACAGAGTTATTCCTGAAATGAATCTCCACAGCATCTGGTTTCTCTTCCACCACGTGACAGTTATGTCGGGGGCGAGATATATCAGATTTCTCATAATTGATAGGCCTTTTAACTTGTGACCAAATTTCATTATTTATGCAATCAATTATGGCGCTTAATCGCTTCAGGAGATCTCAACCAATAATTAACCGATCAGTTGGCAGATCTACTAAAATGACAGGGTGTTTTATGACCCTGTTCCCCAATTTAAATGTTAACCAGGCAGTACCGTACACTTTTAGAGAGTCACCCCCAACACCTATTAGAGAACCATCAAATTCTTTTATTTTAGGTTGGTGGGGTGTTAGCTCGTTTAGCTGTGTGTAGTACCTGTGGGATAAGATAGTTGCCTGAGACCCAGTATCAATTAATCCCATGATAGGGTTGGAGACTGAATCTTGCAGCTCAGCTAATACATAATATCTCCCTGCAGTTTCTGTCATTTCACACATAAAATTTGCATTATTGTACATCTGTGGGCTTCGCCATGTGTTACCTGAATCCTCCATGTTTTCCCGTGCAGAAGGAACTTCGTACCTACCGGTTCCCTCTATGAAAGGGTTGGCTGGATTCTTGTGTACCGCATCTGTGGAAATAAGGTTAAGAGAGTGCTGCAAAGGAAGAGATTTGTTAATTTTTCCCGGCTGAGGTTGCTCGTCATCACAGCTAAATTGTCCGTTTCCGGTCTGTGGGGAGAGAACATGTTTAGTACCATTTTTGACAGTTATCATTTTATTTTGCATATCTCTCCCCTCCCTTTCAGGTGATACTGCAGTGTCTATGACTGTGCCTGTGGCCCACTGCTGGCCACTGGCTGTACCCCTAAAAAAGTATTGTTCAGTTGCTGAGCCGTAAGTTTTTGACTCATATTAGCGACTTGTTTGCTCAACCGAATTAGCTGTGTACTAAGCTGATCAACTTGATTGTACAAGTTACCCCTACTCCTGGGCCTATCCCTTGATGCCCCATAATAATGATTCCTGGACCATTGGTTCCCCTCAGAATCAGAGCCGCTATTTCTATCCTGGCGTGGCTGTCCCTGGGGTTCAATTTGTTCAGCATTATTATTTTGGGGAGTATTATTTACTTGGGGTGTCTGGTTATCCTGAGAATATCTTTGCCATCTATTGTATCTACCTTTACGTGGGTACTAATTATTCTGTGGGTATTCTCTTTGGGCGTAATTATTTGCTTGAGCATGTCCCCCGCTTTGGCTATAGTCTCTCTGCGCCTTAGCCCATGTTGGGGGAGAGGTAGAGTTAAACCTCTGTGGAGATGGCCTGTTTTCTCTGGCCACTTCCGCATAGGTTTTCTTCTTAGATTCCAAATTTAGGGGGCTAGGTGACACCCTAGTTTCGGCCACTTTCTTAGGACTGGGCTTTTTCTCCCTTTTATCCCCCTGTTCACTGGACTGCTGAATAGAGTATAACCTTGTACTCTCTTTGATCAGCCATTCCAATGAACAGTTCTCACCAAAATCTCTAGCTAAGTTAATTTTGATGGGTGTGGGCAGTGCTTCAAAAAATAGATTCACAAACTCTGAGCCTTCAAATATGGGATCATCTTCAGCCATGCTGTACGCATTCTTCAATACAGAAAGAAACTCGATGGGACTTTGATTCGCACTACATTTTAAACCATATACAGCTATTTTCGCAGCAGTTTTAGTGCGATGTTGCCTGAATTCTTTTCTGCATTGTCGTTTTATTTCACACCAGGAATGAATAGTCATATCCTATAGTGAAGCAAATAATTTGTGATGTTTACTTTCAAATACCCAGGGTAAAAATTCAATTTTTAAC
Organism: Bombina bombina; assembly: GCF_027579735.1. Lineage (NCBI taxonomy): Eukaryota > Metazoa > Chordata > Amphibia > Anura > Bombinatoridae > Bombina > Bombina bombina. The sequence goes on along the minus strand of NC_069502.1, from coordinate 17,990,969 downwards.
TGCTCACTTGTAACACTCATTATAGATAAAGCATTTTCAAAGGCCTCTAAGTGGTCAATTATAGAAGTGGACCCCCCTTTGGAAAATGGGCGTACTGTATTCTTTAGGAACTTAATTATTGTGGGGGTGTCATACACTTTATTTGGTATATTACTGGATCTCACTGGGAATTTATTGTTTGAGTTAGGGTGCCTTTCATCTGCGACGTAATAATTTTCTGGTCCCCCAGAGTTAGGTAATTGTCTAGGGGAAAAAGTTACCTCTGGGCCTGAATTAGGGCTATAGTTTGGGTATCTTTGTCTATCCTCCCGTCTGGTATCTTGAAATTCATTTCTGTCCCAGTTCTTATAACTGCTAATTTGTCTCTTTAATTTATCTATTTCCTGTTCATACCCTTTTTCAGCCTCACAATATCTAGCTCTTAAAGTTTTATTTTCATCTTGGCATTTTTCATATTCTTCTTCGAAAGCTTTAAAATCAGCCACTAATTCCTGATTATATTTATTTAAGTCAGAAGCCTTTTGGCTAGCTTCAAAAACCTCTACCTTTGCTTGAATAAAAGCTTCTTTAAACTCTTTTAATGAATCATTTTCAACCCTTAGCCGTCCTAATTGTCTGTCCTGTCCTGCCATTTGGTTAGACATCTCACAGCTCAAATACATTAGGATCGGCCAAGTTTAGAAAATTAATTCATCACGCCCTCTAAGTTCCGTGCATTTATTAAGTTGCAGTAACATTTGGTATAATTCCCCATCTTCAAACCACATATCTCTAACTAAATCTTTGGCCTTATCTTTACAAATCTTAATATACATGGAGATATTGTCCCCAATATCAAGTCTAGTCATGATGTGGTTCATGGCTTCTAATTTGAGAGTTTTTTCCTGAACCACTTCATTGACAGAGGATCTTGGGGAGGGCACAATTTCATCTTGTACAGAAACGCTAGCATTACTTTTTGCTGAAGACATCGTTATTTGAGTGTTGTACTTAAAGGGCTGCTAAACCCAAAATCTTTCTTTCATGATTCAGATAGAGAATACAAATTTAAACAACATTACAGTTTACTTCTATTATTTATTTTGCTTCATTTTTTAGATATCCTTAGTTGAAGAAAAAGCAATGCACATGGTGAGCCAATCACACGAAGCTTCTATGTGCAGCAACCAATCAGCAGCTACTGAGCATATCTAGATATGCTTTTCAGTAAAGAATATCAAGAGAATAAAACAAATTAGATAATAGAAGTAAATTAGAAAGATGTTTAGAATTGCATTCTTTTTCTAAATCATGAAAGAAAAAATGTGGGTTTCATGTCCAATTAATAAGATAAAAACGCTAATACAATCTTGACCAATAAGAGAGAGGAAAAAAAATATATATATTTTCAAAATATCAATATCGATTTTGAAATATGACAAAATTAATATTTTTATTAATTTTGAAATATGAAAAATCAATATTTTGATGAATTTTGAAATATGAAAAATTTATATTTTTATGAATTTTGAAATATGAAAAATTAATATTTTTGATTAATTTTAAAATATGAAAAATTTATATTTTTATTAATTTTTCCCAAAATTATTTTTTTAATATTTCAAAATATTAATATTAATCTTGAACATAAAATCAATATTTCAGTCTTCAAAAAAAAAAATTTATATTTTCAAAATATTAATTTCAATATATCAAATTTCTCTTCTATAATAATTTCTATTTATTACAAATATACTATATCAATATGATAAATATTTATAATATCTCACGCAATGCCTCCATATAATATGTCAGTATATTTATAAGAAACTTAGCAGTACTCTCCAAATAATATGTGAGTATATGGCAGGGTTATAACTGAATATATTTAACAATCTTTCTTTAAATTAAACCCACAATCAAATATGCATATGCTAATACAATCAAATTAATATAAATATCTGAGTTCTTTTTATTAGTAAATATCTATGAGCACATTGAAATATATATATTTGTAAGAATAAGAATATGAGTCAATATTATATGCGTTTAAAACTATTCAAATATGCTATGCAACATTCATAAAAGTCTACCTTTAAAACCAGACTATTTACAATAGCCTTTCATTCAAGTAACACAATGAGATTCTGAATAATATACTCAGCTATTTACCCACAATTTATTCTAACACAATTCTAATTTAAAACATCAGAAATTGTATATATTATTTATGCAAAAATCCAATACTGAGTTATAACTATATATTTGCACAATTTAAGATTAGGATTAGTTTAACAATACAGAGGCTATGAAATACTAACTTGAAATACAAACTATTTCTTTAAATCTGCTACATACAGCAACAAGGAATGTTTGCTTTAAAGTGTTTTGCATACAAAAAGGCAAGCTAAGAGCTATTCAATACTATGAAATATAGTTTAAAACACAAATTTGCTCTTTTTCAATCTATCACAATCTTTTAATACTTACTAGTATGAGCACCAATCGATATCCAATATTTCTTTATAGGAACGATCTCACCTCAGAATACAAAATTGGGGATATATGCATATGGAGCATAAAGGTAGCCGTGCTTTATAATAACCGCACCAGTTATTTTCCTTCAGGTTTAGCCAGAGATAGCCAGCAGCAAGCAGCCCTTTTTTCCTCTATGCTGGGGGTTAAATCATCTGATCTCACCCCTCCCCTTTTTTGATCATTACCCATCATTGGTGAGGTTGGAAATGCCCAAACGGAAGCCTTGTTTTGGATTGGCCCTTTGAAATTTCATTTTTAACAGCCAAAAAGCCTTCTGGCTGTAGTTCTCACATCACTGCACCGGGGGCAGCATGACAACACAGCAATACATTCAACCATCTAACATTTTTAAATAATTCATTTTTCTATGAAAAGGTTATTCATTAGACCATAACTTCCTGCATCAATCTCTCACAATATCAATCACAGATGGGGTAATATCACATCACCTCTCTGATCATTTTGATATGAAACATCATGTGACTAACATTATATTATATTAAAGCAAATTAATACTGCTAATTATTCTAAAATTAATGGCATTTATACATATGTTATATATATGTATCTACACAAATACAGCATGTTCTACATCTCCAACAATTTTCCATTTATATTCTTTTAAAACACAGAAGACATTTTATGCTTTCAAAAAAAAAATAAAAAAAAAATATATATATATATATATATATACACATTCATTTCTATGCAATGTTCAAAACCATACACAAATCCAGCAGATCACATACTGTCATATATTCATTCATCCAGATATCTCATTAACTCTTATAATTTTCATTAGATTTCTAGAAAACAGAGAGAATAAAAAAGAAAAAATTATTTTTGAGTCCATGGTTCAGTGCTAGCATACCCCCCCAGATGTAGTGTCTGCATTACGTGTATCTAAGTGTCAGAGTCACACAGCAGGGGTTATTTGCATTTGAAATGTACAGGGTTACTTTCCCACAAAATATCTCACCTAGGCCAGACTGCCAGGCAATATTGTGATTTTTTCATATATTTCCTGGTAGTAAGATATATAGTCTCTTGAAATGGTTGTTAAATTTAATTAAACCAAATGCTCTATTGTCCTCACATGTGTGTTTAGAATAACTTTGCATGCTTAGTGGAGGAGAACTTATGTCAGGGTTTTGTTAGGACTTAGTACTGTTCCTTTAAGTCTTGATTACTTTACCCCTATTTAAGGCTCCTCCTCACTCTAATCTATGCTTGGTAATTTGTTGCACTTGTTCGCCTCAAGAGCCTGTGAAGACACCTAGCCTATCCCTGCAGCTCTGCTCGGATCCTTGTTTCCCTTACTCACTAGGTTGTGAGTTCTCCTGTCAAAAGTCCCTGTTCGTTCATCAAGGTATTTGGGGAAATACCTTCTCTACCCTCCTTGAAAGATTGAAGCTGTTTCTTTTTGCCGGTTTCCCTGCTGATCCGTTCAGCATGTGACGTCAGACCCGGCATCCGGCCCTGCAGATTCAGCGTGTGCTGCTCTCTCATCGCAAGCTGTGTTTTCCTGTCGCAGCACCATAACTAACTCTGCTAAACTTACCTGGTATTTCTCCGGATCCTGGTCTGTATCTGTTCCTTATTTACTGTCAGTATTATACTTGCCTGTGTACTTGTACTACAGACTGCCATATACACGTACTAAAAACTGCCTACAGGTGATATTCAGACTTCCTCCCAAGAGACATGCTTATAGCGCTTAAGGGCAAATATTCTCAGTATCGATTTCTGTGTCACTCTCCAGCTCAATTCATCTACTGCCAAACTGTTTAGTTGTGTATCACCTAATTGAGATATAGACCTCTCCTCATTGTTTGATCCGTATCTTATTAAGCACTATATTCATATGCTACCTAAGTTTACCAAGTATTCATATACATCACAAACCAGAGCATTGTGACATTCATCCTGCAACATATATATCTATATCATGTGTGAGTGCGGGTGTGTATGAATATTGTATATATTTTATTTTGTATGAGATGTGCGTATGAAATTCCTTATGCCAAAGGATTTCAATATACTTCAACTGCAAACTACCTTTGCCTATTCTCTGTACACTGTTACATAACTTCTAAGTTGCGTGAAGGCTCCGTATCTCTCTGTATCCCTACAGAAGAGACCCTCAGTACGATGAGCATAACAGAATTCTAATAAGTTAAGTCTTACAGAATTCGAGGTATGGTGTGAGGTTGAGTGGTCCTGCAAGAATAAGGATACTAGTTCACCCATTCAAAGTTTACATCATTGCAGTGTTTCACATCCTGACATACTTCCTCACATATCTTGACATATTACCAAGCCTGTAAAAAGATACTGTACTGGTATTCAGCAATATGGATATAAGTGTGTTAGCAAACAGGGTTGGATCCCTAGCCCAGAGCATGGATAACATGATCCAGGGGTTGAGAGAGATACAACTGGAGAATCAAAATATCAGAAAGTTTATAAATGAACATCTTGCTAGCAAACCACCTGTTGCTGAAAGTACATCAGAGCCTGTGGTCAGTCCTCCTGAGAAATTCTATGGGGATAGGTCTATGTAAAGAGACTTCAGAAATTCATGCACCTTATTGTTTACTTTAAGGCCTAAATCCTACCCCACAGACAGAATTAGAGTCCTAACCGTCATCTCTTTTTTGAGAGGTGAGACTAGATCCTGGGCTAACGCCTTTTATGAGAATGATGATCCTATCTTAAATTCTCTGGATGCTTTTTTTAGTGCTATGTCCCTTTTGTATGAAGACCACAATAAACAGAGTACAGCAGAAACAAAGTTAAGATCCCTACGCCAAGGGAAAAGAATTGTTGAAGAATATATAACGGATTTTAAAAGATGGGCACCCGATACCTTGTGGAATAACCCAGCACTGAGGAACCAGTTCCGTCATGGCCTCTGTGATGCATTAAAAGATGAGTTAGCAAGAGGTATCATTCCTGAAGATTTGGAGACCCTAATGACTCTCTGCATAGGAATTGATAGAAGACTTAGAGAAAGAAAGTCTGAAAAATCTACTGTCGACTCTAGTACTAAGAAGCATTCTACATACCATTTCTACCCTTCCACTTTGCCATCTAGGTCCACAGATGAACCCATGGATGTAGCTGTTATTCGAGGTCCATTAAAACCAGAAGAGAAAGCCAGATGTAAATTACTCAATTTGTGTCTCTACTGCGCAGAAAAAGACCACACTGTCAGGGACTGTCCTGCACTCCTTCAACAGAAAAAGGGTAAGACACCACTGAGTGAGCACGCTCTCAATATGGTTAATAAAGTAACATCACACTTATCACTGCCTCTCTCCTTACAGTGGCATCACTTGAAGATAAACGTGCAGGCCGTAGTTGACTCTGGAGCTTCTGGGAATTTTGTGGATACTGCTTTTGTCATAAATAATAATATCCCACTAATAAAAAAAGAGTGTTGCACTGGCTATCCGTTTGGTTGATGGCTCTTTCTTTAGTTCCGGTCCTATTACACACCACACTATCCCTATTACTGTTATATCAGGTTCAGGTCATACAGAGTTGATTTCTTTTGATGTGCTCCCTACTTCTGTATACCCCATGATACTTGGTTTAAAATGGCTAATTAAACATAACCCTTCTATATCTTGGAAGGATGCTTCTGTTACCTTTACATCACAGTTTTGCAAGCAGTTTTGTTTTGCTTCAGATACCCTCTGTCACATAACTGAACAGACTCTACCAAAGTGTTATGATGAGTATGCGGATGTATTCGACAAGGTTGAGGCACAGTCATTGCCGCCCCATAGACCTTATGACTGCCCTATAGATCTTATACCTGGTAGTACCATTCCATTTGGGCACATATACCCTTTGTCACAACCTGAGTTGGCTCATTTAAAAGAGTACTTGGATGAGAACTTGAAAAAAGGGTTTATTAGACCCTCTACTTCTTCAGCAGGGGCAGCCATGTTTTTTGTAAAAAACAAAGATGGTAGTCTTCGGCCCATTATTGACTATAGACAGTTAAATAAATGTACAAAGAAGAACAGATACCCCCTGCCTCTCATTCCTGAACTAATTGAACGTTTACAGGGTGCCACCATCTATACCAAACTTGATCTCAGAGGTGCTTACAATTTGATCAGGATGAGGGCAGGGGATGAATGGTTAACAGCTTTCCGTACACGGTACGGACTTATGCCGTTTGGGTTATGCAATGCCCCAGCGACATTTCAGTGTTTTATAAACGATGTTTTTCACGACCTATTAGATGTTTGCATTGTCATATATTTAGATGACATTCTTGTTTATTCTGACACTTTTGAGAACCATTTGTCACATGTAAAACAAGTTTTAGATCGTCTAAGGGCTCATCGTTTATATGCAAAGTTAGAAAAATGTATTTTTAACACTAACACTATTTCCTTCTTGGGTTATTGCATTTCCCCTAATGGCATCTCTATGGAGTCTAGTAAAGTTGAAGCCATCACCAACTGGCCTACTCCAACTAGCAAGAAAGAAATCCAAAGATTCCTTGGGTTTGCGAATTTCTATAGGAGATTTATTAAGAACTTCTCCCATATTGTCAAACCTTTAACTACTTTAACACGGAAAGATGTTAAATTTCTATGGAATCAGAAAGCTGAGGATTCCTTTACCACTCTCAAAAGCAAGTTCATTTCAGCCCCTATTCTACAATTCCCAGACCCCAGATGTCACTATACGCTTGAGGTTGACGCTTCAGAGTATGCTATAGGGGCTGTCCTCTCTCAGAGACCCTCTCAAAGCGAACCCATGCATCCGGTGTCATACTACTCCCGAGTCATGAGTTCCGCTGAAATCAATTATGGCATCGGAGATAAAGAGCTTCTTGCCATCAAATCAGCTCTGGAATTCTGGAGGCACCTTCTCGAAGGTACAACCCATCCCATCACCATATTTACAGACCATCGTAACTTAGAGTATCTGAAGTCCAATAAAACTTTGACTTCACGACAGGTACGATGGAGTCTGTTTCTTTCACGTTTTGATTACGTGATTACCTACCGACCAGGGTAAAAAATCTTAAGGCCGATTCCCTATCTAGAAAAGACCCTAGACCACCTAACTTGGAAGTTCCACAGTCTATTATACCTCAAGACAGATTCATATGTCTAACAAGGAATTTCAAATCTACTTTAAAAGAACAACAAAGTCTGGATCCTACTCTAAATCGACTTGATGTAAGTAAACATTCTGATGATCTGTTTTATCATGCCAACCGATTATATATTCCACCAGCTCTCAGGGATGAGGTGATTGCCACTGCTCACGACTCACCCCTGGCAGGTCATCCTGGAGTCCACAGAACTTTGCATCTGCTTATGAGGACTTATTGGTGGCCTAAGATGATTGACACTGTTACTCAGTTTGTTCAAACGTGCCTAGTCTGTACTACTAGGAAACATCACCATATCCATCCGTATGGATACCTTCTATCTTTACCTATACCTGAGAGACCGTGGGTTGACATTGCAATGGATTTTATTGTTGATCTACCACCATCCCAAAATTACAATACCATTTTAGTGGTGGTAGATCTATTCTCTAAAATGGCTCACTTTCTACCTCATAGAGGTCTTCCAATAGCTTCAGAAACTGCAGCATTATTCCTGAACAATATAGTAAAACTTCATGGTCTACCTGATACAATCACCACGGATAGAGGTACACAGTTTACCTCTAGATTCTGGAATCAGCTTTGTCGTTCTCTTAACATCACTAAAAGACTAAGCACTGCATACCATCCACAGACTAATGGGCAGACAGAGAGGACTAATCAATCATTAGAACAATATCTCCGCTGTTACTGCACATTAGAACAGGACAATTGGCATGCTTTGTTGGCAACAGCCGAGTTCGCCCATAATAATTCACTTAATTCGTCTACCAAAACAACACCATTCTTTGTGAATTATGGTTTCCATCCAACATATAACCCTGTTTCCTTGAGTGACTCCCCTATGCCTGTTGTCACTGATTTCGTGAATACCATTGCTAAAGGATTTGCCTCTTTGAAATTGGTTTTACAGGAGGCTCAAGCTTCGCAGAAATACCATTACGATCTACGTCGTTCAAGACCCCCTGACTACAAAGTTGGTGATAAGGTTTGGTTAAGCACAAAGAACCTCAGGTTACGAATTCCAACCAAGAAATTGGCTGCACTTTATTTGAGGCCCTATGAAATTACGAAAGTAATCAATGCTAATGCAGTGACTTTACTCTTGCCCACTTCTTTAAGGGTACACCCAATGTTCCATGTCTCCCTTTTGAAACCCTATGGCATGGTTAGGGGTGAACAGCAGTTTTCATCGCCACCTCCGCAGGGGGGGATGATATGGAGTATGAAATTGAATCCATCCTGGACTCCCGTTTCCTTCGCAACCAACTTCAGTACCTGGTTAGTTGGAAGGGGTTTGGTCCTGAAGAGGACTCCTGGGAGCCTTGTGCCAATGTGTCTGCTCCTCGTCTTCTGTCATTGTTTCACCGAAGGAACCCTGACCGTCCTGGTCCTTGATCCTCTGAGCGGCTCCTTGAGGGGGGTGTCCTGTCAGTGTTTTGTTAGGACTTAGTACTGTTCCTTTAAGTCTTGATTACTTTACCCCTATTTAAGGCTCCTCCTCACTCTAATCTATGCTTGGTAATTTGTTGCACTTGTTCACCTCAAGAGCCTGTGAAGACACCTAGCCTATCCCTGCAGCTCTGCTCGGATCCTTGTTTCCCTTACTCACTAGGTTGTGAGTTCTCCTGTCAAAAGTCCCTTTTCATTCATCAAGGTATTTGGGGAAATACCTTCTCTACCCTCCTTGAAAGATTGAAGCTGTTTCTTTTTGCCGGTTTCCCTGCTGATCCGTTCAGCGTGTGACGTCAGACCCGGCATCCGGCCCTGCAGATTCAGCGTGTGCTGCTCTCTGATTGCAAGCTGTGTTTTCCTGTTGCAGCACCATAACTAACTCTGCTAAACTTACCTGGTATTTCTCCGGATCCTGGTCTGTATCTGTTACTTATTTACTGTCAGTATTATACTTGCCTGTGTACTTGTACTACGGACTGCCATATACACATACTAAAAACTGCCTACAGGTGATATTCAGACTTCCTCCCAAGAGACATGCTTATAGCGCTTAAGGGCAAATATTCTCAGTATCGATTTCTGTGTCACTCTCCAGCTCAATTCATCTACTGCCAAACTGTTTAGTTGTGTATCACCTAATTGAGATATAGACCTCTCCTCATTGTTTGATCCGTATCTTATTAAGCACTATATTCATATGCTACCTAAGTTTACCAAGTATTCATATACATCACAAACCAGAGCATTGTGACATTCATCCTGCAACATATATATCTATATCATGTGTGATTGCGGGTCTGTATGAATATTGTATATATTTTATTTTGTATGAGATGTGCGTATGAAATTCCTTATGCCAAAGGATTTCAATATACTTCAACTGCAAACTACCTTTGCCTATTCTCTGTACACTGTTACATAACTTCTAAGTTGCGTGAAGGCTCCGTATCTCTCTGTATCCCTACAGAAGAGACCCTCAGTACGATGAGCATAACAGAATTCTAATAAGTTAAGTCTTACAGAATTCGAGGTATGGTGTGAGGCTGAGTGGTCCTGCAAGAATAAGGATACTAGTTCACCCATTCAAAGTTTACATCATTGCAGTGTTTCACATCCTGACATACTTCCTCACATATCTTGACAACTTAACATGATTGAAGTCAGTTTTTCTGAATGAAATGAATCATTTTCTACTGACCAGCCAGATATCTGATTAAATATATATATTTATTAACCTTAAAATATATGAATAAAATATATTTATTTATTAACCTTACATATACCTTGACATTTCATTTGGTATATCTCTCCCCTCCCTTTCAGGGGATACTGCAGTTTTTATGACTGTGCCTGTGGCTCACTGCTGGCCACTGGCTGTACCCCTAAAAAAGGATTGTTAGGTTGCTGAGCCGTAAACACTTGACTCATATTAGCAAATTGTTCGCTCAACCAAAAAAGCTGGGTACTAAGCTGATCTACTTGATCGTACAAGTTACCTCTACCCCTGGCCCTATCTCTTGATGCCCCATAGTAGTGATTCCTGGACCATTGGGTCCCCTCAGAATCAGGGCCGCTGTTTCTATCCTGGCCTGGTTGCCCCTGCGGTTCAACTTGTCTTGCGTTATTTTCTTGGGGTGCATTATTTAACTGGGGTTATTGGTTAGCCTGAGAATATCTGCACCATCTATTGTATCTACCTTTACGGAGATACCTATTACCTTGTGGGTATTCTTCTCTTTGGGGATACCTATTTCCCTGGTCATGCCCCCCTTCTTGGGTATATTCCCTCTGCGCCTCAGCCCTTGATGGGGGAGGGGCAGAGTTAAACCTTTGTTGGGATGGCCTGTTTTCTCAGGCTACCTCCACATAGGTTTTCTTTTCAGATTCCAAATTGAGGGGGCTAGGTGACACCCTAGTTTCTGCCACACTCTTGGGACCGGGTTTTGATTACCTTTTAACCCCCTGTTCACTGGACTGCTGAATAGAGTATAACTTTGCACTCTCTTTGATCAGCCATTCCAATGAGCAGTTCTGATCAAAATCTCTAACTAAATTAAGTTTGATGGGCGCAGGCAGTGCTTCAAAAAATAAATTCACAAATTCTGAGCATTCAATTATGGGATTATCTTCAGCCATACTGTACGCACATTTCAGTACACAAAGGAATTTTATAGGGCTTTGATTTGCACTACATTTTAAACCATATACAGATATTTTCGCTGCAGTTTTAGTGCAATGTTACCAGAATTCTTTTCTACACTGTCATTTTGTCTCATTCCAGGAATGAATATTCATATCCTTTAGTGAAGCAAAGAATTTGCGATATTTATCTTCAAATACCCATGGCAGAAATTCAATTTTTAACTGCTCACTTGTAACATTCATTATAGATAAAGCATTTTCAAAGGCCTCTAAGTGGTCAATTATGGAAGTGGTCCCCCTTTTGCAAAATGGGCGTACTGCGTTCTTTAGGAATTTAATTATTGTAGGGGTGTCATAAACTTTATTAAGTACATTATTGGATTTCATTGGGAACTTATTGTTTGAGTTAGAGCGCCTTTTATCTGTCCTATCTTTACTATGCTGAAATTTCACCCGTGCATTTTTATATGGGCTGTCTGAGAAGCTAGCCCCCCTTTCTGACCCGCTATAGTAACTGACCTCTTCCTCTGAGGTTTAATAATCATCTTGTCCTCCAGAGTTAGGTAATTGCCTAAGGGGAAAAGTTATGTCTGGGCCTGAATTAGGGCTATAATTTGGGTACTTTTGTCTATCCTCCCGCCTGGTATTTTGAAACTCATTTCTGACCCAGTCCTTAATTGAATTAATCATTTCAGTATTCGTGTTATTACTCAAAGGTTCCATATTGCTGCTGATTTGTCTTTTTAATTAATTTATTTCTTGTTCATATCCTTTTTCAGCCCCACAATATCTAGCTTTTAAAGTTTTATTTTCATTTTGGCATTTTTCATAGTCTTCTTCTAAAGCTTTAAATTCAGCCACTAATTTCTGATTATATTTATTTAAGGCAGAAACCATTTTATTAGCTTCTAGAACCTCTACCTTTCCGTTAATAAAGGCTTCTTCAAATTCTCGTAATGAATAATTTTCATCTCTTAGCTGTCCAAATTGTCTGTCTTGTCCTGCCATTTGGCTAGACATCTCACAGCTCAAATACATTAGGATCGGCCAAGTTTTGAAAATTTATTCATCACACCCTCTAAATTCTGTGCATTTACTAAGTTGCAGTAAAATTTGGTATAATTCACCATCTTCAACCCACATATCTTTAACTAAATCTTTGGCCTTAGCTTTACACTCCTTAATATACACGAAGACATATTCCTCATTATCAAGCTTGCACATGAGGTGGCTCATGTCTTCGAATCTAAGAGTTTCTGTCTGAGCCATTTCATGAACAGAGGATCTTGGGGAGGGCACATTTTCATCATATACAGAAACACTAGCATTACTTTTTGCTGAAGACATAGCTATTTTAGTGTTGTAATTAATAAGATAAAAACGCTAATACAATAATGACCAATAAGAGAGAGAGAAAAAATATATATATTTTCAAAAATATTAATATCAATTTTGAAATATGAAAAGATAATATTTCATCAATTTTTTTAAATTATTTTTAATAATATTTCAAGATATGAATATTAACTTTGAAATATTTGATCACAATAAAAAAAATGATTAATAAAAATGTATTTATTTTTTTACAAAAAAATATATTTTTTTATTTTTTTTTTTATAATAATTTCTATTTACTACAAGTATATTATATCAATGTCATAAATATTAATATGATCTCAGCAGTGCCTCCAAATAATATGTCAGTATATGGCCAGGTTATAATACAATATATTTAATAATTTTTCTTTAAAATAAGACCCCAATAAAATGCATATACAAAACCATAAAATTTATATAAATTCCTAAATTCTTTTTTATTAGTTAATATTTATAGACACATTGAAATATATTTGTAGGAACCAGATATGAGTCAAACTATACAGTGTTTAACCTGTTGCAATACTGATTACAAAGCAAACCAAATTGCAACTTCATAAATAACCTTATTCACAATTGAATTGCATTAAAATATCACACTGAGACCAATATATAAGCCACTAACCTTCAGACTGGTACAATTTTAACAGTGCTTTGTAAAACAATAGGAAAATATACACTCTAATTGAAACACCAGAAGTTATATATATATTCTATATGTAAACAGTCAGTTTAAATGCCAATTTATCTAAACTGAAATAAATCCTTAATTACTTACAATTAAGACAAATTCTAAAATATATTTATATATTTGCACAGATAAATTAATTAGCATTAATGACTAGTTTTAAAATACATAGACTATAAAATGCAAGGTTAAAATACAATTTATTATTTTAAATCTCTTTCCTTCAGTTTAGTTATAATTGCTAAATACCTTTTGATTTAAATATTATATATATATTTAACAATCGCGTATACTTTACCCAAAATGACCAAATCGATATTCAGCTTCCAATATTTCTCGACAGGTCCAATTTCACCTCAGAATACAAAAGGAGTATTTTGCATGTGGAAAAGTAAGGGTAGCTATTATGCCTTTTAGTAACTGTATTTCAAACGCAGACAATTTCAGTTACCAGTTAGCAGACAGACAGCAGCTCCCCTTACTATCCTATGCTTGGGGTTTTATCATGTGCTATAACCCCACCCCTTTTTGTTATCTACCATCATTGGTGAATTGGTTTAAGAGGCCCTTCTAGCTGAACATCTCATTGGACACCTGGGAGGTCTTATCGGATTGGCCCAGGGAAATTTCATTTTTAACAACCAAAGGTTTTTTTCTGTAATACTGGATTTTGGCCATCGGGGGCAGCAGACAGACAAACAGTTTCATTTTATACTGCTAACAGAAAATTACAGATAGTATATTTTTAATATGTACACTATAATTTGATATTAATAAACTATCGCCTAGATTTAGAGTTCTGCGTTAGCCGCCAAAAGCAGCGTTAAGGGGTCATAACACTGCTTTTGGCCGCCCACTGGTATTTAAAGTCAGGCAGGAAAGGGTCTAATGCTCACTTTCCTACCGCAATTCCAGGCTACCGCAGATCCCCTTACGCCAATTGCGTATCCTATCTTTTCAATGGGATCTGCCTAACGCTGGTATTTGGAGTCTTGGGAGAAGTGAGTGGTAGACCCTCTACTGACAAGACTCCTAACGCCAAAAAAAGTCAGTAGTTAAGAGCTTGGGCCTGAATTAGGGCTATAATTTGGGTACTTTTGTCTATCCTCCCGCCTGGTATTTTGAAACTCATTTCTGACCCAGTCCTTAATTGAATTAATCATTTCAGTATTCGTGTTATTACTCAAAGGTTCCATATTGCTGCTGATTTGTCTTTTTAATTAATTTATTTCTTGTTCATATCCTTTTTCAGCCCCACAATATCTAGCTTTTAAAGTTTTATTTTCATTTTGGCATTTTTCATAGTCTTCTTCTAAAGCTTTAAATTCAGCCACTAATTTCTGATTATATTTATTTAAGGCAGAAACCATTTTATTAGCTTCTAGAACCTCTACCTTTCCGTTAATAAAGGCTTCTTCAAATTCTCGTAATGAATAATTTTCATCTCTTAGCTGTCCAAATTGTCTGTCTTGTCCTGCCATTTGGCTAGACATCTCACAGCTCAAATACATTAGGATCGGCCAAGTTTTGAAAATTTATTCATCACACCCTCTAAATTCTGTGCATTTACTAAGTTGCAGTAAAATTTGGTAGTATATTTTTAATATGTACACTATAATTTGATATTAATAAACTATCGCCTAGATTTAGAGTTCTGCGTTAGCCGCCAAAAGCAGCGTTAAGGGGTCATAACACTGCTTTTGGCCGCCCACTGGTATTTAAAGTCAGGCAGGAAAGGGTCTAATGCTCACTTTCCTACCGCAATTCCAGGCTACCGCAGATCCCCTTACGCCAATTGCGTATCCTATCTTTTCAATGGGATCTGCCTAACGCTGGTATTTGGAGTCTTGGGAGAAGTGAGTGGTAGACCCTCTACTGACAAGACTCCTAACGCCAAAAAAAGTCAGTAGTTAAGAGCTTGGGCCTGAATTAGGGCTATAATTAGTAGTTAAGAGCTTTATGGGCTAACGCCGGAATAAAAAAGCTGGGGACATGAAACCCAATTTTTTTCTTTCATGATTTAGAAAGAGCATGGAGTTTTAAACAACTTTCTAATTTACTTCTATTATCTAATTTTCTTTATTCTTTTGATATTCTTAGATGAAAAGCATATCTAGATAGGCTCAGTTGCTGCTGATTAGTTGCTGCACATAGATGCCTTGTGTGATTTGCTCTCCCATGTTCAGTGCTCTTTCTTCAACAAAGGATATCTAAAAAATGAAGCAAATTAGATAATAGAAGTAAATTGAAAAGTTGTTTTTAAATTGTATTCTCTTTCTGAATCATGAAAGAAATTGGGTTTAGTGTCCCTTTAACTACTGTGCTCTAAAGTACACTAACACCCATAAACTACATATGTACCCCTAAACCGAGGCCCCCATATTGCAGCAACTATAATAATTTTTTTTAACCCCTAATCTGCCGACCGGACATCGCCGCCACCTACGTTATACTTATGAACCCCTAATCTGCTGCCCCTAACATCGCCGACCCCTATATTATATTTATTAACCCCTAATCTGCCCCCCCACGTCGCCGCTACCTAACTACACTTATTAACCCTTAATCTGCTGACCGGACCTCGCTGCCACTATAATAAATGTATTAAACCCTAAACCGCCGCACTCCAGCCTCGCAAACACTATAATATTAACCCCTAATCTGCCCTCCCTAACATCGCCGCCACGTAGCTACAATTATTAACCCCTAATCTCCCGCCCGCACCATCGCCGCTACTATAATAAAGTTATTAACCCCTAAATATAACTCTAACCCTAACCCTAACAACCCACTAACATACATATAATTTATATTAAACGAAATAATATTTGTAAAATTTACTAAATTATTCCTATTTAAAACTAAATACTTACCTATAAAATAAACCCTAATATAGCTACAATATAATTAATAATTAAATTGTAGCTATTTTAGGATTTATATTTATTTTACAGGCAACTTTATATTTATTTTAACTAGGTACAAAAGCTATTAAATAGTTAATAACTATTTAATAGCTACCTAGTTAAAATAAATACAAAATTACATGTAAAATAAATGCTAACCTAAGTTACAATTAAAACACTACACTATCATTAATTTAATTAAATAAATTACCTACAATTACCTACAATTAAATACAATTAAATAAACTATTCTATAATACAAAAAAACAAACACTAAATTACAAAAAATAAAAAAGAATTACAAGCAGTTTAAACTAATTACACCTAATCTAAGCCCCCTAATAAAATAAAAAAGCCCCCCAAAATAAAAAAGTCCCTACCCTATTCTAAAATACAAACGTAATCAGCTCTTTTACCAGCCCTTAAAAGGGCTTTTTGTGGGGCCTTGTCCCAAAGTAATCAGCTCTTTTGCCTGAAAATAAAAATACAATACCCCCCCAACATTACAACCCACTAACCCACCCAAACCCCCCTTAAAAAAAAACCTATCACTAACCCCCTAAAGATCTCCCTACTTGAGTCGTCTTCACCCAGCCGAGCCGAATTCTTCATCCAAGCGGAGCAAGAAGATATCCTCCATCCGGTAGAAGTCTTGATCCAAGCGGCAAAGAAGAGGTCTTCCATCCGGGCGATGGCATCTTCTATCTTCTTTCTTCCGGATCCATCTTTCGATCTTGTTCCGATCAGCCAATAGAATGCGAGTTCAATACGATTGGCTGATTGGATCAGCCAATCGGATTGAACTTCAATCTGATTGGCTGATTGCATCAGCCAATCAGATTTTTTCTACCTTAATTCTGATTGGCTGATAGAATTCTATCAGCCAATCGGAATTGAAGGGATGCCATCTTGGATGACGTCCCTTAAAGGAACCTTCATTCATCGTTAGTCCGTCGGGGAAGAAGGATGTTCCGCATCGGCGGGATGAAGATGGATCCGGAAGAAAGAAGATAGAAGATGCCGCTTGGAAGAAGACATCGCCCGGATGGAAGTCCTCTTCTTTGCCGCTTGGATCAAGACTTCATCCGGATGGAGAACCTCTTCTTTGCCGCTTGGATCAAGACTTCTACCGGATGGAGGACATCTTCTTGCTCCGCTTGGATGAAGAATTCGACTCGGCTGGGTGAAGACGACTTAAGGTAGGGAGATCTTCAGGGGGCTAGTAATAGGTTTTTTTAAGGGGGGTTTGGGTGGGTTAGAGAAGGGGTATGTGGGTGGTGGGTTGTAATGTTGGGGGGGTATTGTATTTTTATTTTCAGGCAAAAGAGCTGATTAGTTTGGGGCAAGGCCCCGCAAAAAGCCCTTTTAAGGGCTGGTAAAAGAGCTGATTACTTTTGTATTTTAGAATAGGGTAGGGAATTTTTTATTTTGGGGGGCTTTTTTATTTTATTAGGGGGCTTAGATTAGGTGTAATTAGTTTAAACCGCTTGTAATTCTTTTTTATTTTTTGTAATTTAGTGTTTGTTTGTTTTTTTGTATTATAGAATAGTTTATTTAATTGTATTTAATTGTAGGTAATTTTAGGTAATTTATTTAATTAATTTAATGATATTGTAGTGTTAAGTTTAATTGTAACTTAGGTTAGGATTTATTTTGCATGTAATTTTGTATTTATTTTAACTAGGTAGCTATTAAATAGTTATTAACTATTTAATAGCTTTTGTACCTAGTTAAAATAAATACAAAGTTGCCTGTAAAATAAATATAAATCCTAAAATAACTACAATGTAATTATTAATTATATTGTAGCTATATTAGGGTTTATTTTATAGGTAAGTATCTAGTTTTAAATAGGAATAATTTAGCTAATTTTAGAAATATTATTTTGTTTAATATAAATTATATTTATGTTAGAGGGGTGTTAGGGTTAGGGTTAGAGTTATGTTTAGGGGTTAATAACTTTATTATAGTAGTGTTGATGTTGCGGGCGGGAGATTAGGGGTAATAATTGTAGGTAGGTGGCGGCGATGTTAGGGAGGGCAGATTAGGGGTTAATACTATTTATTCTAGTGTTTGCGAGGCGGGAGTGCGGCGGTTTAGGGGTTAATACATTTATTATAGTGCAGGTGAGGTCCGGTTGGCAGATTAGGGGTTAATAAGTGTAGGAAAGGTAGCGGAGATGTTGGGGGGGGCAGATTAGGGGTTAATAAATATAATATAGGGTCGGCGGTGTTAGGGGCAGAAGATTAGGGGTTCATAGGGATTATGTAGGTTGTGGCGGTGTCCGGAAAGGAAGATTAGGGGCTAATAATAATATGCAGGGGTCAGCGATAGCGGGAGCGGCAGATTAGGGGTTAATAAGTGTAAGATTAGGGGTGTTTAGACTCGGGGTTCATGTTAGGGTGTTAGGTGCAGACTTTGAGAGTGTTTCCCCATAGGAAACAATGGGGCTGCGTTAGGAGCTGAACGCTGCTTTTTTTCAGCCTGCTCAGCCCCATTGTTTCCTATGGGGATATCGTGCATGAGCACGTTTTCCCAGCTTACCGCTACCCAAAGCAACGCTGGTATTGAGAGTTGAAGTGGAGCTAAGTTTGGCTCAACGCACCCTTTTTTGAGCCTAACGCAGCCCCTCAGACAACTCTAAATACCACCATTGTTGGAAGGGTGCATTGGGGAAAAAAGCAGTGTTAGCTACGCAGGTCTTTACCGACAAAACTCTAAATCTAGCCGTTTGTGTTTAATATTCATAGGATCATATAGCGCTATTTTCTCTGATCACTTCAATATCAGATATAAGCATATTTTTAATAATCATATTAATAAAGAATTGATACTGCTAACTATTATCTTAAAATCCATTTAAAAATAGCATTCCTGTATTCATATAAAACCACAGCATATCTCATATTCAGTACACCTCCCATTGGGACAACCACAGGTGTACTCGCTATATGCCTGGAAAATAAAGAAACAGATTATTAAAATTGGCCATATTAAATCTTTAAAATATCTTATGTTTAAAAGAAAAATACATAGGTCAAGGTCAATGTTGAAATCTGGATTCCTAGGTTTTCAGCTATTCATATTTAATATGTGTCTGAACATATATGTTAATTTGAGTAACTCTTTATATTCATACAAAATACAGCAGATTAAACATTGTTATATAGTATTTAAATTATGCAGGCTGTAGTTTAAAATGAATGTAATGGCTACAATGCTAAACCATGTGTTTCTGCATGGCCAAACTTCCATTGTCTAGAATTTGTGGATTCAAACACAATAGGGGCCCTTAACATCTTTGCATACACTTAGGCCATGTTTGTTTATTTATAGGGTCTGATATGTTATCATTATCTTGTGCAGGAAATCAACTTCAAACAGAGCAACCACTTGGTTACATCTTCTTTCAAAATAACTGCCTGATCTGAATAGACCACATGTCTTTTCTCACCTGAATGCATTGTAATCAGGAAAGGGAATCCTCACACTTGATCCAAGATTTATGATATACAAAATATACATGGCCATTTCTTTTGAAGCAATTTGCCTTTCTTTGAAATGACAGTCTGAGATTAACTAGGCCAATTGTCTTTTCTAAAATTACTTTGAAAACAATTTCTTTTGATGATTGGGATACAGGCTTATGCTGTATCTTGTGTACTCAAAAGAAGTGGGTGCTAAATTACACACAGTGACATTTGGATTTTTACAAATAAAATCAATTATTTGGTGTATACAACCATCTATATATATTAAATAATAATATGTATATGGATATTATTTAATAACATTCACAGATCGTCTGACAGGCAAGAAGTCCTCAACAAAGCCGGGAGAAGTCTTCATCCAAGTGGCAAGAAGTGGTCCTCCAGATGGGCAGATGTCTTCAATCCTATTGGCTGATTGCATCAGCCAATAGGATTTTTTCAACTTTAATTCCAATTGGCTGATAGAATTCTATCAGCCAATCGGACCCCATCTTGGATGACGTCCCTTAAAGGAACCTTCATTCTTCAAGAGCCGTGGAAAGAAGAGGATGCTCCATGCCGGATGTCTTAAAGATGGAGCCACTCCACGTTGGAAGGATGAAGATAGAATATGCCATCTGGATGAAGACTTCTCCCGGCTTCATTGAGGACTTCTTGCGCTTGGATGAAGACTTCTCCTGAATTCATTGAGGATGGATGTCGGGTCTTCAAAAACTGTAAGTGGATCTTCTGGGGTTTGGGCAGAAAAAGAGCTAAATGCCCTTTTAAGGGCAATACCCATCCAAATGCACTTTTCAGGGCAATGGGGAGCTTATTTTTTTTTAGATAGGATTTTATTAAGGGGGGTTGGTTGTGTGGGTGGTGGGTTTTACTGTTGGGGGTTTGTATTATTTTTTTATACAAAAACTGCCAAAAACCAATTTTAAGGGCTATTGGCAATTTAGTTTAGGCTAGGTTTTTTTTATTTTGTGGGGCTTTTTTATTTTGATAGGGCTATTAGATTAGGTGTAATTAGTTTAAATATTTGATCATTTATTTTTTATTTTTTGTAATTTAGTGTTTTTTTGTTATTGTAATTTAGTTAATTGTATTTAATTAATGTAATGTATTTAATTGTAGTGTAAGGTTACGTGTTAGTGTAACTCAGGTTAGGTTTGATTTTACAGGTAAATTTGTATTTGTTTTAACTAGGTAGCTTATAAATAGTTAATAACTATTTAGTAACTAGTCTACCTAGTTAAAATAAATACAAACTTGCCTGTGAAATAAAAATAAAACCTAAGATAGCTACAATGTAACTATTAGTTATATTGTAGCTAGCTTAGGGTTTATTTTATAGGTAAGTATTTAGTTTTAAACAGGAATTATTTAGTTAATGATAGTTATTTTTATTTAGATTTATGTTAATTATATTAAAGTTAGTGGGTGTTAGGGTTGCCGATCTCTGGCTTTTTATGCTGACTCATACTGCTAGGAACTTTAAGCAGCACAGTTTGTTTCATCTATAGAAACACATAATCCAGGGGGTACTATAATATTAACCAATGCTCTTTTTTGTGGAGGATAATGAGTTGGATAAACTCCATCTAATGCATGAACTCTGTCATTTAGCCACAAAGCTTTATCCTTTGGATTGTGTGGCATTACTCCAATTGTTGATTTTATATTTGACATAGGAGTTTCTGCAGCATGAGCTAAAGAAGCCTGCTGTATTCCAGACACTCCAGACATTCCACTATTTAAAACCTAAGCTTATATATGACTTAAAAATTGTATCACACTAAAAAAGGGTTTCCCTCTTAGCTTGCTCATTTGCTGCAACTGGTGGTAATTCATTTTCTCTTACTGGACTGCACAAACTAGATCTAGGAGTACCCTATGGGGCATATCTATCAAGCTCCGTATGGAGCTTGAAGCCCCATGTTTCTGGTGAGCCTTCAGGCTTGCCAGAAACACAAGTTATGGAGCAGCGGTATAAAGACCGCTGCTCCATAACCTGTTCGTCTGCTCTGAGGAGGCGGACAGACATTGCCAAAAATAAACCGGATCAAATATGATCGAGTTGATTGACACCCCCCTGCTTGCAGCCGATTGGCAGCGAATCTGCAGGGGGCAGCGTTGCACCAGCTGCTGGTGCAATGCTGAATGCGGAGAGCGTATTGCTTTCTGCATTCAGCGAGGTCTGTTGGATATGATCCGCAATGTTGGATCATGTCCGGAAGGCCTTTCATAAAGATGCCCCATTATCTCAATTCTGGCTAAAGGGCCATGTATTTGTATTCCTGTAGCAATAACAGGAGGTCTGCCTAAAATCTCTACTATACCATCATAAGAAACATTTGTAATTCTATGTGTTGCAGGATCAAAATCTGCATCTATGGTGCAATATGTAGGTTGTTGCAAAGCTACTTCAGCAGCATTAATAAAGTTCAAACAAATTAAACCATACCTGGTCAATAGACCCCAAGGACCATTCTGTATCTCCAAAGCAGCAACCTCCTCATTTCCAATGTCTCTACCACTCTGCATTTTAAACACATCATTGCGTTTTAAAAGATTCTGCAAATCCTGATTAGCCATGATATTTTAGTACCTTCTCTTACGTATAAGAGGACCTAGGTAAAATTATAATAAAACTCATAAAACAAATATAATCCCTCAAAAACACCCAGGGACGCCAATTGTAGTGTTTCACACCTAATTCACTCATAGGGGCCCATTTATCAAGCTCTGGATGGAGCTTGGGCACCTGTGTTTCTGGTGAGCCTGCAGGCTCGCCAGAAACACCAATTATGAATCTGCGAATCTGCAGGAGGCAGCGTTGCACCTGCAGCTCACAAGAGCTGCTGGTGCAATGCTGAATACGGAGAGCTTATTGATCTCCGCATTCAGCGAGGTATGACAGACCTGATCCACACTGTTGGATCAGGTCTGACAGACCTTTGTTAAATAGGTCCCATAGGGTCTTAAAGCACAGTTATATTGAAATATAATTTCTAAGCACTGACCTTTAAATATTATATCAGTGAAACAGGTCTCATTTGTTATAAAGAAAGTTTCTGAGTACAATAATAAGAAATGGTATTGAGAGAGAAACATTGCTTTAAAATAAATTTTCATTATACAGAAAAATTAGCTTACAGAAGTAATAAAAAAAATGAATTCATTTAAATCCAAAATACACAGAGTTAAAAGACTATCAGTTTAACTTTCTCTCAATAACAATTGTTTGCATACCACTCGAAATGACTTCCAGCAACCAAATCCTATCCTCAGAGATGCTCTATAACATCCTGTCATTGACCTGCCTCATGTTTACAACAAGGTGTATTTATAGTGTTTTTTATTTGGATGACATCATCATTTATTGTTTTCTTTTTTATATGTATTTTTGGCATCATTATAACATCAACAAAACTTGTCTAGCTTTTTCTAGTATCAAAAGTTTTGCACATCAACAACGTGGCCTTGAAAATCTGTTATACAAGAGTTAGACATACGCACTTGTAATTATTGCAATGAGCATCCATCTTAGGATTTTCTAATACAAGGTTAAACAATCCTCCATTTTAGTTTCAGTACAGAAAATCATATAACATCATTTGTTAGTATTTTAATTCCACTAAACATAGTTATAAATCTTATATATTGTAGAAGAACTTTATTTAAACATATATTTGAATATTGTAGAATAAGCATATGAAAGATTTAAATGTATCCTTTATGAATAGGATATATATGTAAGGTTACACTCTTTTATGTATTGGAGATGTATATGAAGATTTAAAAGATATCTTTCATTTATAGTAAGTGTAGGGTTACTTCTTTTGTTTCTTAGCTCTGCTCTGGCTGATAAGGGTGCAGCACACGTTTTTTTCAGGGCCCTGGGGTGACCACTGAAATCACACACACATGCAACTGAGTGTTTTCACAAGATTCCCATTTATTGAAGAACACACGACCTCATGTATGACGTATACTGAAGTATACGTCATACATGAGGTCACAGGAAATATATAAAAAACATAGTTAACTTCACATCTGCATAAGGGGCCCACAGGAAATAAGAATGTTGTTATAGCACATAACAGAATATGCCCATATAACCATTTGTAGAGAGGATCTTATATTAGAACCATATGTTGCAACTTATACAAAAAGAAACTTGTGGAATGCTGCATTATAAACATTTGATACAAGATTTAAGGTTACCCTCAATATGCTTAATATGTGAGATTCAAATTACCCATATAACATATTATATATAATATATATATACATATACATATATATATATATATATATATATATATATATATATATATATATATATACATATACACATATATATACATACACACATATATACCCATTATTCCCCTCTTTGATCACATCGTGATCACATAACCTGTAATGTTCCTACAATATAAACTATCTGGGTCTACCTCTAATTAAATTTTGCAGTTGAACTTTTTCTGCATCTTGTATCATACCTGATATTTTCTTTCGTAAAGTACAAGACATGTAACAGTTAAACAATGTTAATAATAGTAAACAAATAGGTGTAAAGTGTCCAGCATCTTCAGGTGAGTAATAACATGCCGTTATTAATACTATTGGGATATACACAAAGATCAATATCCCCATTAGGAAAAGGAAGATCTTGCAGAAATGTCTTGGATCCATGATTGAGATCGTCATCCTGGTCTTTGTGAGGAGTGATCGATACCTTATCACCCACTTCTCCTTTGTGAGGGGTGACTGATAGCTTGTCACCCACTTCTCTCTTTGGACAGAGTTTCACTCGTGAAGCGTGTATCCAGATGTCCTTGTCGTCAGTCAGTACGGCAGTCCTGGTTACAGCGATCACAGTGACTGGCTTGCTGAATGGGAAACCTCCTTTCTTTGCTTTATTCAGCTGGCGAATGCAGACCAGATCTCCAGGCTTGAAAGGATGGGTTGGTTCCTGTGAGGGAAGAGGTAAACGGGAAGACACATCACCATAGATGCCATTCAATTTATCAATCAATTGTTTTACATATTGTTCCTTAATACAATCTAAATCACCATTTTAATGATAAGTGGGCCTTTTACCCATGGAGTCGGGAATGGTCTACCCATTAGGACCTCAAATGGAGACAACATGGTTGTCCTATTTGGGGTCATTCTGATTTCTGCTAAAATCGCAGGTAAATAGTTTTGCCATTTAACCCATGTACCTGCTGTTGACTTTAAAAGTTTTTCCTTGATATTGAGATTCATTCTTTCTACAATCCCTGAGCTTTGAGGATGGTAGGGAAAGTGAAAGTTCCAATTAATCTGTAACCATTCTACTAACTCATGTGTGATTTTACTAATGAACGCTGGACCGTTATCAGAATTAATCTGAAGCGGACAACCAAATCTGGGAATTATTTCAGTGGCTAAAATTTTAGCGACTGTTTTTGCATCTACCCTCTGGGTAACAAAAGCTTCTGGCCACTTAGAAAATTGGTCAACTATTACAAGCAGATATAATTGTTTAGTGCCAGTTTTTGGAATATGTGTAAAATCAATTTGTAGATGTGTGAATGGGGCTGTAGGTGGGGGTAAGTGGTCATGCTGGGCTTTATTGGGAATGGTTGCATTGGTCTGTAAGCAATATACACATCTATTAATAAATGCCTTGCAATGATCACCTATACCTCTAATGTAGAAAGATTGCTTCAACAAGTTAGTTGCTGGTTTTATACCTAGGTGTCCAACACCATGGGCTTGTGCTATAAAGAGTGGTGCACTGCCTTCCGGTATGCCCACCTTCCCCTCTTTAGAAAACAAACCATTCTCATCTAAAGTTAACCCATTAGTAGTCCAGAAAGATATGTCACTAGGAGTGGCATGTCCCTGGAGTTCAAGAAGCATATGGTCTGTAGGACATGAAGGTGGGGCTAAAACAGCATACATACGGATGGTGGATCCGGGTGTATGAGAAACATAAGCAGCCTCTTTAGCAATTTTATCTGCAAGGAAATAGGGTCAGACTTGTATGTATGTTCACGGCAATGTATGATCGCTATGTCCTTTGGGAGTTGTGTGGCCTCTAAAAGGTCATTAATCAGGTCTGTATGAGAGATGCTCTTGCCATCTGCTGAAACAAAACCACGTTGTTTCCATATCATACCAAAATCATGCACAACCCCAAAAGCATAGCGAGAGTCAGTGTAAATGTTAACAGATTTATTTTCAAACAATTTACATGCTTTTGTAAGTGCTATTAATTCTGCAGCTTGTGCAGAAGGATAAGGAATGGGGCCTACATCTAGAACAATGTCTGGTAGTTGCACAACGGCATAGCCTGTCTTATAAATACCATCACTAGGTCGGGAACAAGAACCATCAACAAACACATTATCAGCATGGTCAAAAGGTTTATCCATCAAGTCAGGTCTTGGTGTGGTAATGTGGTGTATTACCTCTATACAGTCATGGTCTGTTGGAAAGTCTGGTGATCGTGTAAGTAAGGCACTAAGTATTTGAGTTGGCCCTGAGAATACACTACTATATTTAATAGTCAGATTTGTATTATTCATTAATATACATTCATAACCAGAAAGTCTTTGAGAAGTCATGTGTTGGGTAGTGACATTTTTTACAAGATGTAAAACTTGGTGACTAGTGTGTAGTACTATTGGATGGCCTAATGTGATTGTTTCAACCATCTCTACAGCCATGGCGCAAGCCGCCAATGCTCGGAGACACGCCGGCATCCCTTGTACCGGTATTGGAACTACTTTGGAAAAGAAAGCTACGGGACGCATATTGCCTCCACCATGCTCTTGGGCACAGACAGCAGCCATGGTTTTACAATTGTCCCTCGCATACAAGTGAAATGGTTTACAATAATCAGGTAGTCCTAAAGCAGGGGCACTAATAATGCTAGTCTTCAGAGCTATGTAGGATTTAGTCATGTCTGTGGTCCATTGTATATGTTCTGGGCTATCCCCTTTTGTGGCTTGCCTTAGAATGGAATCCATTGTCTGCAATAATTAATCATACCTAGAAAGGTGAGCATGTCCTTTCTAGTAACTGGCTTTGGGATCTGTTGAATCGCTTGGATTCATTTGGGACTAATGGACCGATGGCCTTGGGAAAGCACAAAACCAAGGTAATCCACTTTTGTCACTCCTACTTGTAGCTTATGTTTTGCTATTTTATGACCTTCAGCAGCAAGGTGTTTTTTTTTTTAAACCATTTATTTATGTCCAACAATGAATACAAGTTCCATGGAAACAAGAAGCCACGATTTTAGAGTTCATAAACAAAAAAAAACAATGGAGAGAAAATAATGATTATCAACCAAAATTGCATATTACCCATCATATACTTAATTGGTAAAACCTAAGCCATCTGCCTATCTTCATATTACTCATTGTTGGAGTGTTTTATTTATAAAAAATAAAGAGAAAAGAGATAACTTAATTATAAAAAAACATAACAAAACAAAACAAAACAACAAAAAAAAATAATTAATAAACCACCCAAGGACTGGTAAACCAACAAAAGGGAAGGGGAGGGGCAGAGGGGGGAGAGAGGGGAAGGAAGAAAAAAAAGGGGAAGAATTGGAAGGAGAGAAAGTCCCGGATCTCTCACAACTTCTCTAAATCACCAAATACCCAATAATATTAACTCCGAATTCTTAAATGGAGAAATTAAGTAATCGATTTCTCTCTCACGGAAAATCTTAATAAATGGTGCCCATTTATCAAAAAATTTCTTTACGTCAGGTTCATTATCTATATTAGTATTTTTCTGTTCTAAAACACATTGTTTCTTTAGATGATCCCTGATTTCAACAATAGTTGGTACCTACCTCATCTTCCATTTCTGGCAAAGCAGATATCTGGTGGCTAAGATAGATAGATTAACTAGTTTCTCATTAGGCTGTCGCCCTTTTTCAGATTTTAGACAGAATATAATCTGGAACAAGGAAAAAGATATTTGTTCAATTTTACGTTTATTTTTAAGCCAGTATTCCAGCTTACTCCAAACATTACTCACTCTAGGACATTGCCAGAACATATGAATTATATCAGCAGCAAAATAAGAACATTTGGGGCATTTATTAAATTGATGATTACGGACTCTGAGGCCTCTTTCCGGGGTGAAATATGCCCTATGCAAAAGTTTTAAATGAGCATCTCGCCAATTGGATGAGGATGTTGTTTTTGTTACTTTATTAATTGAAAATTGGATAGTTTTCGAGTCGATATTACTGTGTGGAATTAAGGTGTCCCAGGACCCGGCCAGCTTCTCCAATATCGAGGTGGCTTTGTTAAGGTTCAATGAGTAATAACATGGGGCAATAGACATGGAGGAATTTTTGGTTATTGTTAGCCAGGTTTCTAAGCTTCCCAAGGACCAGTTCCATCCAATCTTGTGTATAAGCTCTGTAATATAGTGTCTTATCTGTAAATATGCGTAAAAATCTTTATTTAACAGATTAAATTCAATCCGCAACTCCTCAAAAGATTTAACACATTTTCTCTCCTGATTAATAAAGTAGATGACCCTGTCCAGCCCCCTGTTATACCATCTATTGAAAATGACTGAGTCCAGTCCTGGTTGGAAATTCGGGTTTCTAGTTAGAGGAAGATGTTTTGATACCATGGGGCATATAGAGAGAGATTTGGATATTTTGAACCAAGCTTTAATCGGGTTTAAGATAGATTTAAGTTCCTTTATACTTCTGGGGAGAGCAGCAAGGTGTTTTAACAGACTTATTGTATCTACTGTATTAGCCTCCTGGTTAGGACTACACAACAGTAGGTCATCGACGTACTGAAGGAGGACGGAACCTTGGCTGGGAGTCCATGACAGCAAGGTACGTTGGAGCACCAGCGAGTAGACCGCAGGTGAGGCCACATAGCCTTGAGGGAGGCGTGTCCAGGTAAGCTGATGCCCATCATAATAAAAAGCCATAAGTAGCTGTGTCTCAGGGTCCAATCGGACTGACAAGAATGCATTAGCTAAATCAATGACTGTAAATATACAGGCATCATTTGGAATGGCTGTGAGTAAGGTTGTAACATCTGGGACTATTGGGGCAATTGGGATTACTATTTCATTAATTGCCCTTAGGTCTTGTACTAACCTATATTCATTGTCTTTCTTTGGGATCGGATTTATGGGGTATTATAGGGAGAAACTACTGGACGGAGGATTCCTTGTTTAAGGAATTCCTCTATCATGGGTCTTAGCCCTTCTTTCTTTTCTCTAGACAATGGATATTGTTTAATAAACACTGGAGTAGTATTAGGTTTTAATCTGGCTTTATATGGGGTACACTGAACTAAACCAACGTCAAGTTTTGAAGATGACCATACAGAGGATGGGACATCTGTCAATATGTCATTATAAAAACACAGGTTAGTGGACCCTAGACTCACGTCTAACCCACCCTGTCTAGTGACAGCTACTTTCACTCCAAGGGGACCCATAAGATCACGACCCAAAAGGTTAAGGGGACACCCAGTTATAATACAAAATGGGTGCAAAAGTTGTTGGCCAGTACAGAGTACCCTAACTTCAAGTGGCGGTGTGATGCGAGTCTGAGTCAGCACTCCATTAATCCCTAAAGAAGGTTCAGATTTTCCAGTAATGCCATCATACATATCTGAGCATAAGGCAGAGCATGTAGCTCCTGTGTCTACTAGAAATGGTAGGGGTTCTCCCTCCACTTCTAGGACTAAGTACGGTTGCTCATGATAACTTGTTGACACCACTGGAAAAATTGGAGTGCTACCTTCTAGGCACCCCTATGGCCATTGTATGTTGTGTTTGGGTGCCTCCATGGGTGCAGGGGCTATGTAAGGCTGTCTGTTATACTGTCGGGAATTGTAAGGGGGGCCAGAATTATTAGGGGGTTTTGGGCATTCATTTTTCCAATGTCCCTGTTCCCCACAGTTAAAACAATGTGTTCTGTTTGAAGTATAATTCCCTCTAGCTCTTCCTCTAGCTCTCCCTCTACCTCTCACATACATTCTATTACTCCCTGTATTATCCCTTTCCCTGGCCTGGAATGGATCACAATGTTGTAAACTCTGCTTTTGATAAAAAGCAGGGTTTTTTCCCCTCTAATTTCCTGATGTCAAAACAACCTGCCCCTTCTTTTTCATGAATTCTTTTCAAGAATTCTGCTGGAGTCAACTCCGGCCAATCAGAGACAAGTTATTTCACCAACAAGGAAAGCTGAGGTTGCATATTACTAATGCAAGTCTGGACCTTCAGAGAGCCCATTGCATCTCCTGATTCCATTCCAGCTTCTTCCTTCCAGCATTTATAAAAACGCTTAACAAATTCTACTACTGTTTTCTTTGTATTCTGTTTACACGCTAGTGCAATTGACATACTTTGTTTATCCTTCCATATTCTATGCATTTCTATACTTAATTCTGTCCACATTTCATCAAGTCCCTCACGTGTGTTTAGGGCATAGTTAATTGTTGGATCTCGACTCAATTTACTAATACTCTTTACATTACCCCACTCCCAACCTGATTCAGGGTCATAGTCTAGAAGTGCATCAATGATAATTCTTATGTCTGTCTGTGTCATGTTTTGTCCTTGTAACATTCTTTTTAAATACATAATACAAGCTGATGGATGTTGACGGGGGTTTGGGGCTCCCTTGGTAATTTCCCTTAATTCACCCGGGGACAAAGGTTTAATAATTAATTGGTCTCCCACAGTAAGAAATGGCATACTAGCTTCTGGTACAGCTGCCTCCTCCTCCTCTACTTCTTCATTCCCTCTTTTATATTGTGGGGTTATTGTAGGGGGGTAGGAAGGTGTTACTGGTTCAACCTTAATCTGGGGTTTGGGCATAATTGGGGGTTTAGTGACCTGGTATCGTGGAGTTACAGAAGGTCCTGGTAAGGTCCATTCCTGGGGTACCTGAGCAGAGGCAATAGCAATAGTCTCTAGATCTATGTCACTAGGGGATGGGAGGCTAGGATATAGTCTGTTATATGATGGCAAAGGTAGGTGAGGGGCATTATATGGGGCAGGGGGGGAGAATATGCTCTCTGTCTTTGCTTCTCACTTTTACCCTTCTTTTTATTCCCATCTATATCAATATATTGCCAGTATGGAGCAACAGTCAGCCAATTTTCCCCACCCTTTTTCATATAATCCATATTCCATCTTGGATCACCTTTATACCATGGAAATGCCTCTTCATCACCTAGACACAACCCTTTTTCCATATTTATATGAAATTTATCATTATCCCCCTCTCTGGGGAATGGATCAGAGCTTCTCATAGCTTCTGTCCAATCTGCCATATTCTGAACCCAAGGAATAATATACATAAACCCATTGGGCGACACCCTTCCCACATAATCTTTACATGTTTCTCCTGGCTTAGGTGATGGAAATTGTTTAGACTGGGATTTGCCCATTCTCAACTCCTAACTTATCCTTGAAAACTTTTACAACAAAATATAATACAATACAAAAAAAATAAATAAATAAATAATAAAAAATAATAAAAATAAAAAAATACAATACCTTTACCTTTAAGAGCAATTAATTATTGAATCTTTTTGCAAAAACCACATTAACTAGAATGGTTGTACTCCGTTACCAGTTATTGTGCTTAATGCTTAAGTTAACAACAAGAGAGAGAAAAAAAAATATCACTATGCTGATCCTTTCAGTAGTTTCTGGCATTAATTATCTCTAGGTCAAAGGTCACCCTTCACCAGAAATTTTTTTAGCGTTTTACTAACATTCAGAAACAGCAATACATATTAGCAACAGTTTAATTTCTTAATACTTTATACAATAAGCAGTATTTTACTTCCTTAACACTTTATACAATAAACAGTATTTTGCCATACAGCATATTTAAAAAGCAAGCAGCATAAGAATTCATATAAACAATGCAGTATTTATCTTATAACTTTAAAGCAATGTTAGCCATACAGCATATTTTTCAAAAGCAAGCAGCAAGAAAATGTGTGGTTTAACCCTTCAGCCAGACTTAATATAATCTGATTTCTACCAAAGAAATCTATTATTCCCCTTTTTATTTAGTCTACCAAAGACTTAATTATTATTAATTAAAATCTACCAAAGATTTAATTAGATTCTACCAAAGATTCATATATATATTTAACCTGATTTCTACCAAAGAAATCTACTATTCCTCTTTTTAGACAATAGTTAGAATCTACCAAAGATTCACATATATATTCCCAACTATTCCTATGTAAAATGAAACTTAAGGGGTCTCGTGGTAAGAGAAAAAAGGTCAGAATAAAAAGGACTCTTTGTTCAACTCACCTTCCGAGAGTTCCCTGTTTCATCCCACTTCTGACACCAGTTTGTAGGGTTACTTCTTTTGTTTCTTAGCTCTGCTCTGGCTGATAAGGGTGCAGCACACGTTTTCTTCAGGGCCCTGGGGTTACCACTGAAATCACACACACATGCAACTGAGTGTTTTCACAAGATTCCCATTTATTGATGAACACACAAAGACTTTATACTGAAGTATACGTCATACATGAGGTCACAGGAAATATATAAAAAATGTAGTTAACTTCACATCTGCATAAGGGGCCCACAGGAAATAAGAATGTTGTTATAGCACATAACAGAATATGCCCATATAACCATTTGTAGAGAGGATCTTATATTAGAACCATATGTTACAACTTATACAAAAAGAAACTTGTGGAATGCTGCATTATAAACATTTGATACAAGATTTAAGGTTACCCTCAATATGCTTAATATGTGAGATTTAAATTACCCATATAACATATTATATATAATATATATATACATATACATATATATATATATATATATATATATATATATATGGTAAATAGAAAGAGAAAATCAAGTAGTGGCGCACAGCTAATTGCTATTGATCTATAAATTTGAAGTAATATCAATATCAATATATTGCTGATTGATATGTCATAAAAATAAAAATAAAAATAAAGTACATATGTCCATCAAATTGGTTTTGAGCCCAAGTTATTTCTTATGCTTTGACAGTTTTTATCCTTCTAGGGTAAGTAAGATGTGCTTACCAGAAAGTACCTCAATCCTATGAGGTAAGGTGTCAGCTTTTTTGGGTGTTTACAGATGGTTCTTGGACTCTTGTCGAGATGAAAAAAACTTTTCTTTTCTTTTGAATTGTGTAATCTTGCAGTTTCCGCAGTATGTCTTTAATGGAAATCCTGGACTCTCTTGTGAAAATGTTTCAGCTGGGTGTCATTTGACAAACAGTAATGGAGACTCCTGGACTCTTTTCTTTTCCCTATGGTGGTAAGGATCTTTATCTTGTATCAGATCATTCCATGGATCATAAAGGAGAAATAAGAGACAAATACATAGCGTAATACAGTTAAGATAAAAATGGTGTTTATTTTGCACGATCAGTTATGCTTACATTTGTCAACCTCAATCATTTATGAGGTAAGATAAAGGCACATAAAATATCTTTGTTTTCTTATTCCTTATAGTTGATGACACTGTATGTCTGGGTAAAAAACGTTTTTTGAAGAAACTTATATATCGCCCCCAAATAGGGTACTTAATATGCTGCCAGTTGTGTGACTTAGTGTATATATGGTCACAATATGTCCGGTGTGGAATAATAGACAAGGTGGTAAGTATTCTAGCTAATTACTACTGATAAAATATAGCCTGGATGCAATTCAGTCAGAGTTGTAAAAGCGTATTATACTTTACCACCTGGCTGTAATACTTCTAAATTCTAATTTGCAGAAAGCGGGCGGACTTCTAAGTTCCAATACGGCATTTTTTGATCTAAAGAAAAATTTCCAAAGAAAAACTTCCAATAAGTATTACAGCCAGGTGGTAAAGTATAATACGCTTTTACAACTCTGACTGAATTGCATCCAGGCTATATTTTATCAGTAGTAATTAGCTAGAATACTTACCACCTTGTCTATTATTCCACACCGGACATATTGTGACCATATATACACTAAGTCACACAACTGGCAGCATATTAAGTACCCTATTTGGGGGCGATATATAAGTTTCTTCAAAAAACGTTTTTTACCCAGACATACAGTGTCATCAACTATAAGGAATAAGAAAACAAAGATATTTTATGTGCCTTTATCTTACCTCATAAATGATTGAGGTTGACAAATGTAAGCATAACTGATCGTGCAAAATAAACACCATTTTTATCTTAACTGTATTACGCTATGTATTTGTCTCTTATTTCTCCTTTATGATCCATGGAATGATCTGATACAAGATAAAGATCCTTACCACCATAGGGAAAAGAAAAGAGTCCAGGAGTCTCCATTACTGTTTGTCAAATGACACCCAGCTGAAACATCTTCACAAGAGAGTCCAGGATTTCCATTAAAGACATACTGCGGAAACTGCAAGATTACACAATTCAAAAGAAAAGAAAAGTTTTTTTCATCTCGACAAGAGTCCAAGAACCATCTGTAAACACCCAAAAAAGCTGACACCTTACCTCATAGGATTGAGGTACTTTCTGGTAAGCACATCTTACTTACCCTAGAAGGATAAAAACTGTTGAAGCATAAGAAATAACTTGGGCTCAAAAACAATTTGATGGACATATGTACTTTATTTTTATTTTTATTTTTATGACATATCAATCAGCAATATATTGATATTGATATTACTTCAAATTTATAGATCAATAGCAATTAGCTGTGCGCCACTACTTGATTTTCTCTTTCTATTTACCATTAATTACAGTGACAAGGGTACACTGCATCATAGGCAGCACGCGTACACTTAACAGTAACCCACACAGAAATTAAACTAAAAAATAAGAAGTGTTATAGTTTTTTAGCGCTGGTGCCCCCTCTTGACTTTAAATATATATATATATATATATATATATATATATATATATATATATATACATATACACATATATATATACTTACACACATATATACCCATCAGTAAGTTATAAGTGTCTTTCTGAAAGAATGTATTTCTTACTGTTGCTATAGTTTTTAATCAAACATTTTATAGCAATTCTAATATGCAAACTAGCACAGTCTTAGCGAAAACATTTACATAGCAGCTTTTAGTCAGACAAGCATACTATGAACACAGTTTATTGCAAAGTTAGCTGTGTTAGCTAAAATTACATGTACAAATACAAGAGTAACACAGGGTTAATAAAATCTGGCCACAATATATATACAGTACCTAGACATGGTACCTGGGCTTGTCCAATTTGGCCAGATGCAGTAACTAACCTTTTCATTTTAAATCTTAGCTGAGAGCTTGTAAGTGAGTGCTGAACTTTCTCTTAGTGTTGTATTAAATTGGTTTGTAATGTTCCCTATGGTTCTTGCACCCAGACCTGTCTGGGGTTAACTGCCTGTGACTCTGGCGACAGCACAGCTTCCTGTGAGTGCCGGTGAGCACCCAGGGCTGAGCATGTTGCAGGGTTATGGATGTGTACCCGGTTTGGTATGAGAGTGCAGTCACCTTCCGTGTTTTGTATATGTCTAGGGTGATTACATAAGCCTGTGCACCCTTCCCTTGTTCCCAGTTTGTTTGGATTTGAGAGCTTGCATTGTGTGGCTGTTTTAGGGTCCCATGTATTGGAAAGGACCTTGACGTGGTACCTGGGCTTGTCCCATTTGGCCAGATGCGGTAACTAACCTTTCCATTTTTGCTTTTAAATCTTAGCTGAGAGCTTGTAAGTGAGTGCTGGACTTTCTCTGTGTGTTGTATTAATTTGTTTTGTAATTTTCCCTATGGTTTTTGCACCCAGACCTGTCTGGGGTCAACTGCCTGTGACTCTGGAGACAGCACAGCTTCCTGTGAGTGCCGGGGAGCACCCTGGGCTGAGCATGTTGCAGGGTCATGGGATGTGTACCCAGTCCGGTATAAGAGTGCAGTCCCCTTCCATGTTTTGTATATGTCTAGGGTGTTTACATAAGCCTGTGCACCCTTCCCTTGTTCCCAGTTTGTTTGGATTTGAGAGCTTGCATTGTGTGGCTGTTTTAGGGTCCCAGGTATTGGAAAGGACCTTGACATGGTACCTGGGCGTGTCCCATTTGGCCAGATGCGGTAACTAACCTTTCCATTTTTGCTTTTAAATCTTAGCTGAGAGCTTGTAAGTGAGTGCTGGACTTTCTCTGTGTGTTGTATTAATTTGTTTTGTAATTTTCCCTATGGTTTTTGCACCCAGACCTGTCTGGGGTTAACTGCCTGTGACTCTGGAGACAGCACAGCTTCCTGTGAGCGCCGGTGAGCACCCAGGGCTGAGCATGTTGCAGGGTCATGGGATGTGTACCCGGTCCGGTATGAGAGTGCAGTCCCCTTCCGTGTTTTGTGTGTATATATATATATATATATATATATATATATATATTCACATTCTAATATCTATAGTTTTAAAAAAAATATTTATTTAACATATTCTTAAAATAAATATAGCTTAGTTATTATGGTATTATTATTTGCAAAGTAACCTAGGTAGATTAAATGATCTTTCAAGAAAACATGATAGCTAAGTTTATTTTCACATTTAGACAGATCTATTTATTGTATGCCATATTAATGACTTTTCACTCTAGAGGAGTCATTTGAAGGGACAGTTAACTCATAGATATTTCAACATATAATTTCTCACAATTATCCTCTTTGCCTGCTGGAGTGTATAAAATGGTTTACAAGTATTTATGTTCACCTTCATTTTTATTTTCAAATAGTTTTTCTCCTATGGTATCTCCAGCTATTCATAATGTTTTTGTCCTTAAGGAAAAGCTGTGTAAACACAATCATCATAAGATATTTCACTCCAAGTGGGGTGTTACAGTACCAACAGTGTACCAAGGGTTAATACCAGGGAACAACGTCCTGCATAGGGAATCAGCAATTCACAAACCAGCCAGTTTTCAGGTTTAAACAGAATGACATTTATTAAAGGCTAGATGCCTAGTATTTATACAGGTTTGACACCCCCCCCCCCCCCCAGATGGGGGTTGAAAGACTGTTGTACATTACATGGAGGGAACAAGCCCTTTGACATGATACAATAGAATTATATTACTTAAACACTTCAACCACAAGACACTCTTGGCCCTTCTTATCACTTAGGCGTTTTCTCTCTGGAGGTGATCAAACAATAGAATGCTTAGCACTAATTAGATTATAGCTGGAGCCAGCAACTCTGTCTTTAGAAATTAGTTTCTTAGCTAAACACAATTAACTCCTTCAGTCCTGACAGAAGGGTCTGTCACATATCTCCCCCGTTGTGGAACACTCCGGCAGACCCGGCTTGACCCTTTGGCGGGTCAACCTGGGGATGACCGGACTAGGAGGTGGTAGGCATGTCAGTTTGCCAGGACAATCCATCTGTATTCCCGTTATGAGAGAGAATTCCTGTCCATACAAAGAAGGGTTCAACTTCCTCAGTGCCCAGACTAGGGCTAAACAGTCCTTCAAAATCCCATCAGCTTCTTTACGAGTTTTCTGTACCTGCTCTTTATAGGTATCCACAATCCCTTCATACTGACATAGGGTGCCCTTGAGTTGCTGCACCTCACTATGAGCCAGCGTCAGCTTCTCCTCAAGTGTCGCTAAGTTTGTCTTTAAGGTTTCATGTCCCACTCTCAAGCTGGTGTTTTCTGCAGTCTGTCGGTGCAGCTTGTCTAGCAGAGATTCACGTTCTAAACGTGCTTTTTCCTCTGCGCTCCTTTTCTCCTTCATCAGCGCATTGTAACGGGACCTCCACATATCAATAGCGGATAGAGATTTACTGAGTTCAGCGTCCTGGGGCTTAGCAGCAGGTGGGTCAGTCTCTGCTGCACGGATCTGGGCACGGGTAGTCACAGAGTTAACATCAGCGGGACCCATAGGAGCCTAGGCAGAAACAAGGGGGGCCAAGTCATTTCCAAGAAGAACATCAGCAGGTAAGTCCTTCTTGACCCCCACATTCACAGGTCTAGCGCCCACTCCCCAATCCAAATGTACCCTGGCAACAGGTAGGCTGAACACATCGCCCCCTGCTACCCTCACAGCCACAGTGTCTCCAGTGTACTGTTTCTCAGACACCAAGTTCTTTTGAAGCAAGGTCATGGTAGCACCAGTATCCCGTAGACCACTGACCTTCTTCCCATTCACTTTAACCAGTTGCCGGTTATTCCGGTGGGCAGCTTGCACAAGGTCTGCCTCATGTAGGATGCTCCAGCATTCTTGCGCCTCTACGTAGCGGGCCGCAGGCTGAGGATTACGTGGGATTCCGCCGGTGGGTCTTCTCCAGGACTGCGCTTGGTTCGCTGCGTTTAGGGGACACTCTGGTCTTTTGTGCCCTAGTTGCTTACATCTAAAGCACCGAATAGGTTGTGAGTAGCCCCGCGAATTGAACAGGGCTCTCTGAGGGTAGTTCGTGGCCGGAGGCCGTGTGGTATAGCGGTGCGCCGGGGTTTGGTAACTGGCAGCTGCTGGGGTGACTGGGGGTCTGTACTCCACTCTAGCAGGGGGCTTAGTGGTAGCAGTGTCCAGTTTGCGGGCATCCGTATACTCATCTGCCAAGCGAGCCGCTTCCTGCAGGGTGGAGGGTTTACGGTCCCGAACCCACTCTCGAACTCCTGCGGGTAATTTGTCGAAGCAATGTTCCAACAGGAATAGCTGCAGCACCTCTTCCCCAGATATGGCTTGGCACCCCGCTATCCAGTGAGCTGCTGTGCGGTGCACCTTACATGCCCACTCAAGGTAGGAATCTCCAGCTAATTTAACAGTGTCTCTGAACCGTCTCCGGTATGCCTCCGGTGTAACCGCATACCTGGAGAGCAGAGCCTCTTTTACAGTATTATAATCCCTGACTTCCTCATCTGGAATGGCCCGAAAAGCCTCTCTGGCCCGGCCGAATAATTTTCCAGATAATATCGTGACCCAGTCCTCTGCGGGTACCTTGTGTAGTGCACATTGCCTCTCAAAATCCGCAAGGTACCCATCAATCTCTCCTTCTGTTTCCAGGAAGTTTTTAAAAGCTGCAAAATTTACTTTTCTCTTTTCCATCTTAGTCAGTATTGTAATAATCCCCCTCTTCCTGAGGTTACTGGCTTGTGTAGTTGCTCTTCTGGGCGATAAGGTTCATCCCGTCGCTGCCACCAATGTTACTGTACCAACAGTGTACCAAGGGTTAATACCAGGGAACAACGTCCTGCATAGGGAATCAGCAATTCACAAACCAGCCAGTTTTCAGGTTTAAACAGAATGACATTTATTAAAGGCTAGATGCCTAGTATTTATACAGGTTTGACACCCCCCCCCCCCCAGATGGGGGTTGAAAGACTGTTGTACATTACATGGAGGGAACAAGCCCTTTGACATGATACAATAGAATTATATTACTTAAACACTTCAACCACAAGACACTCTTGGCCCTTCTTATCACTTAGGCGTTTTCTCTCTGGAGGTGATCAAACAATAGAATGCTTAGCACTAATTAGATTATAGCTGGAGCCAGCAACTCTGTCTTTAGAAATTAGTTTCTTAGCTAAACACAATTAACTCCTTCAGTCCTGACAGAAGGGTCTGTCACATGGGGCATACAATATATAAGGTAATACAAGATTTAAAAGTTTAGGTTGATTATTTTGCAGATATAAGAAGTATGTATATGTAAACAGTGGGAAAAAGTTAGGAGATCAGATTATATCTACAAGCTAAGAAAATGTAATTTTGTTGTGGCTTCCAAATAATAATTCATAGACAAACAGGAAAAAATTCATTTCATACATGATATACTCTGCTGCTAATAAAGTAATAAGGATTAGTAAACACATTAAGTGATCCAAATATTAGAGTATACTGTCCCTTTAAGAGTCTGCACTGAACCATTCCAAATCTCAATCAAAGGAGGGAGATAAGTGGACAGTTTACATACAAAGTCCTCACACAGGTGAAATGTATATTCATAAAACAGGCTCGAGTATGCCGTAATGTGTATTAAAGTAAATATCTATTTTTGGTTTACTGTCCCTTTAAATGTATCTAACCTTTCACGGGGTATACACTCAGCTATTTACATATATTTTCAAATTTAGACATGACTGCTTATTTCTTTATAAAAATTCCCATTGCATATTTACTATTAGAATATTGGCTATTATGTCAACTATTTAGTTAGAGTTAATAGCTTGTGATGGCTATTTCATTTGTAAAGAAAGGGAAATGCAACCATAAGTTAATCTTCCATGATTCAGACAGAGCAGATTTGAATCTTAAATAAAAATGGGCTTTAATAATCACATATGGTTCATTCTTATTTTATCCTAAATTTGCACAAACTATATGCATAGGCTTCTGAGCAGCAAAGCATTACTGAGAGATATCTACTTATTTGTGGGTGTGCAACAATTCATAGTTGCAATGGTTAGCCACATGTCTTTAGATACTTCTAACTATTGCATATCTGCTCCTTAACAATAAAGACACCATGAAAATAAAAATTATATGTGAGCATTTTAGACAAATACATGCTCTATTTTTTTTTTTTTTTTTTAAATCAAGGAACAGAAACGTTGATGTTAAAAATTCCCTTTATAGTTCTAAAAGTAGCGTCCATTATAAATACAAATTAGACATGTGCATGGCAAAAAAAATTTGGTTCAGTTCGGTTCGGTTCAGATCAATTCAGATTTTTTCGAATATCGGTTCGGTGCGATTTGAATTCGGAAAAATTTGAATCAATTTGGTTCGGATTTGTATCGGATTCATTCGGATTCGAATAAATTCGGTTCGGATTTGTTTCGGATTCATTCGGATTCGAATAAATTCGGCTGGATTCGGTTCGATTCGGTTTGGTTCGGTTCAGAAATTCGGAATTTCGGTAAGTGTTAGGTGGGATTAGACTAGTATTATGTACTGTACATTAGGTGTAACCCATAGCAGAGTGATATAACCTAATATACTGTACAATACTAGTGTAATCCATGGCCATCCGAATCTACCAAATAAATCCGAAGTTATTCGAATTTATTCGGTAGATTCGGCACTATTTTAAATCGGAGATTCGGTTTCATCCGAATCTCCGAATTTGCCGAATTTTCCGAATTTCTGAATCGAACCGAACCGAATCGCACATGTCTAATACAAATTACACATTTCACCATTATTGAAATATAGCGTGGTAAACGTATCTTTCAGCACGAGATTCGCATCTATGTAAAGTCGAATATAATTTCACGCACTAGCACACAATCGATGTGCATTGTTGGGATTGAAAATACATTTAATCGAGCACTGTCAATACTTCACAATGAGTCACGATATGTATTAAATAAATAATGGATACATACAATCTTTACTTTTTGGATTGTAAAATATTTGTACTCTTTTATTAAAGAACTTGAACAATATTAAACATCCAAATGTGTAATAAACATTTACTAATGTGACAATTATATTTACTATCATGAGGAAAAATACAATCTAGTTCAAATGACAACCAAAAATATTAATATTTAACGGATTCCGTATATTATATATGTGTCACATATATACACATACCATTCTCATAAATTAAAATTTATTCTACATGCCAAATGTAGTAACAGTACCCCTAGGAGGTATGTGTATGGAAGTTACAAAGATATGAATCCATGAACCATTAAGTAACGGCCAATCAGAGTTCATCACACAAACATGATTGACTCAGTATGGCCTCACAGACATGCTAACAAAATTACAGTATTTTATCCAATCAGATGTACAGATAACATGTCCCATGGTGCATCTCATGTTTACTTCCAAATATAAAAGTCCATTACACGTTGACATTTTTGTCAGTTCTCTGCCTGTTGGTACATTTATATTATATATATATATATATATATATATATATATATATATATATACTGTATATTTATCCCGAAAACCAACAGGATGTCTCCCAGGTTCACACGGGCAGAAAGTACTGCACTGGTCAATGTGGTTGAGGAGTTTTATCCGCAGCTGTTTGGGACTCAGAAGGGGTTGATGAAGCCGGTGATTAAAAGGGCCCTCTGGGTGTCTATCACCATTTCTCTGAATTCGGTGAAAGATATCCAGAGGACCACGGATCAAATCATGCGGAGATTTGGGGATATGAGGTTGCAGCTTCACAATAAAGTCCACCTCACGAGGGAGTGGCCAAAAGCCTGTCGGAGAGGTGGAAATAAAAGCCCATCGGAGAGGTGGAAATTGGGATCCACCCCCATGGAAACTTTTCATACAACCTTATGAGGAGACTTTATGCGCCCTCCTCAATCTCCGTTTCCCCCGCAGATTTGCTTCTGCATGCTCCTCTCACCCTTCACAGGCCCCAGCTGCTGGCTCTGAAACTCCCAACCCGGAGGCCAGTGCAGCTCCAATCGGTGACCAGGGAGAAAGCACTACAGAGGCTGAACCAGGTAAATATCAGACTTCATATGATATATTAATATTTGAGTATATATTTAAGCAATGTGTATATAGTCATATATTCAACCTATATAGATCTCACAACAGACGTCACATATGATGGTAGACATCTGAATTTAGATTCGTCACACATTAAATAGGAATAATGCTTTTTCTTGTGCTCTCCCGAATATGCGCCACAGAACTAAAATGGAATTGCACATCCATGAAATCCTATTTCATACCTTGAATATCGATTCATTCAAATGATAGAAATATTAATTTGTATTATTCAATCTTTATAATGATCCTATTGGAATATCATGATACACACAATTGTAAATATATTCTAAAGATTTACAAATTATACTCATCACACTACTAGATCCAAATCAATTCCTAATCACGGATGCACAATTTTGCTTTTAATTATTGTGCAATGCTCATGGAAGATATAATTGCGCAGAGACGTGAACATGGGTTTGCTGTAACAGTGGCATTACCTTAGACATGTTTGTTAAATCTATACATTAATTAGTATAAATGTGAAGAATACAGTATCCTGGTTTTCAATCTTATAAATAACAAAAGCTATACTAGCAATATAAAAAGAAAAAATGACCGCTCAATGTCTAACAATTGATGACAATGCAAGAAGACATAAAATGACTTAAAGGGACAGTCAACAACATAAAAGCTTGAATAAAAACATACATGATCTCTTTATTTATAAATACATTTTTGAAAACCATGAACTCACGTGAAGAATTAGAATGTTTAACTGTGTCAATTTGAAAAACAATGTATGATTGTTCGTGTCAGAGTTTTTATTTGTATTAATGATATCCAATCCTGATTAAATATTTTACAGAGATGGATGTTGGTGCTGGACCCTCAAGCTCGGGTTTGTCCCAGTCTGGTATGTCTCATTATACTTTACTTTTGTCTTACAAATTTGCACATAACATTGCCTAATTCATTCACAGTGATCTATATTAATGGATCCTCTAATTCGATTTCAAGTGTATTTAAAAAGAAGAATCATGATTCATAGATCGAATTCCATTGTAATCCAAATCACAATTTATTTGTATTCAAAGATATTCCTCTGATTCTTGCTATCTTTATTTGAATGTAATATTAGGGTCTTGCCAATTTTGTATTCTGCACCTGGGTAGTGCTTGACAGTTGTTGGCTACATTTAGACAACACTAACACATTTTTACACATGTGCAGAATATATAAATATGCATCTCATATGCTTTGATATTTTCTTCTTATCATTAAGAGAGAAGGATAATAAAAGATTCATGATGATAGGAGGAAATTATATATATTTTTGAAATTGCATGCTCTCTCCAATTCTTTATAGCAACATATATAATAGACAATTCCTTTAGAGTGACATTCTCAAATATT
Organism: Bombina bombina; assembly: GCF_027579735.1. Taxonomy (NCBI): domain Eukaryota; kingdom Metazoa; phylum Chordata; class Amphibia; order Anura; family Bombinatoridae; genus Bombina; species Bombina bombina. The sequence continues at coordinate 17,947,403 of NC_069502.1, read as the reverse complement.
TGTATGGAGGGGGCGTATCTTAGCCGCAGCAATGTTCAGAAGTGTTTCCTAGCTGCTCCGAGTTTAATTTGAACAATCATATGGTTATACTCAACATCTAAGTTACAACCCAGCAATTTTCTATATACATCTACTAAAAAAAGGGTTCGCAATTGAAAGATGCTATTTCTTTGGATTTCTTCTAACCTGAAGGGACTAAACAGTTGACACCACAGGCTGCGGCCTACAACACCATCTTACCATCTCCCCCCCCCCCCAGTTTTAAGCTTCACGGGGTAGAGTGGCTTCAGTCTCCACATCACAGAAAGTCAGAGAAACTTAAAGATACCAGAACGGTGCGCAACATTGGGGATGAGACCCAGATTACAAGTACGTCTATAACGGACCACAATGTAAGCTGAAATAAACGCTCTCCTGCACCTGCTTGCATGCAAGATGGAACAACACTATGTTTCCCACCAGGCGGAATTGAGAACTGGGGGATATGGCCCTGTGGGGGGGCGCCATGACTCTCAGCCTAGAACAAGATCCAACCATCCTGTTGCTGCAGCCGGCAGCGATCTGTGACAGCTATAACATTTGTAACCCAGATGAGACTGCTCACTCGGATAACCCGACTAGGGACACTGTAGAGACCTCGTATGACTCCAAACAGCTACATACCCTGTCTCCTAATAACAATGTGCCGACACAGGACCTCCTGGAGATGCAGCTGGTCAAGAGGGGGTTTTGGATAGGCCTTACCTGGAGTCATGCAGAGGTTTGTGAGGTGGAGACTGCTAGGGATAGGACTGTGAATGGGCCACCATTGTTCCAATGCACCCTACCATCAAGCGCAGGGTTTTCTTGCTGGAGCCGTCCTCATCATCAAAGTCAGCCTATATGGTTTAAAGCTACAGCCCCCTGTGGATACAACGCGATTGGCATTGGATGAAGCAGCTCTATCACTGGTGATGATCTGGCCTCAGGCACTACGATGATAGGGGACTAACTGCCACTAGCCATCTTGCTGTGGACACTGGAACACTTTATTATTATATTGCAGTTATTAATGACAATCTTTCGATTTGATGTTCTGCAGTGTAATGCACGTTATGATTACTGTACTTAAATATTTACTACTACCTGTTACATTTACACCCTAAACAGAACAGAGGAGTTTTGCACATTAGAACGTCATTACTATACTTAGGAGAGTATATGAGATATTGTTTACTCAATGGTACACTGGTGAGCATAGTTATTTAAGGTACAGAACACAGAGTTCTGCATATTGCTTAGCACATGTTCTCAATATCATGTATGTCTGACATTCACTAGTTGAGTGTTTCATATTCAGTTAGCTTGGTTTAAGACATAGGATGCTTGAGTAAATAGGTGTTGGAACACCCTAATTGTATTAACCCTTAATTGTGTTCACTGTTACATAACAAGCTGCCAGACTCTCATTACCCATTTTTCAATGACGCTATAGTTCAGGTCCTCACTTCCCTACCTAGGACACATGAAGTAACTACTGCAAATCACAGCTAACACTTCTTATAGCACCTAGTCTGTAGTCCACGTTATAATGGAACTCTGAGTTACTTGCTATTTATTTCAGTGTCCTTAACATATTAGTCCCCCAAATTATGCACTCCACCTCAATTCTGTCAACACACTGCGCCCTATTAGTACTTTATTAATTAATTACACTTCATCTCGAGCCTTTTTATTATTATTTTTTTTTCAAAACCTAACATAACTCCCAGACATTAACTTAGTCATCTGGAAAGAATATCAATGCAGAGACACCTCCACACCTCTTGGAATTCTAGATACGTTTGCATTACTATAGGAATTTATCCCATATAGAGGCTTCTTTGTATTGTTTAATGGGGCTGACACTAAACCCGTGCTCACTATGTTTTGCATCTTTTATTCTTTGCACTCATGGTAATACCCTAAGAAAGAATAATTAATGGAGCCCTATAGATAGTTTTTGGAGATAACATGTATGTAGATTCTTATATGGGAATTGCAATGCTCCAAGTGTGTAGCAGGGTCTAAAATCCATATTATCCAGCCGATTTTTACTGTTGTCCTCTGTGACTAATATTAAGTCTCCTTAATGGTTCTGTTTACTTTTACTAGGTCACATGATGCTGAGAACTGATTTTGTATCCTGGTCGTATGTTTACTTGTGTTCTGTTTTCTCTTCAGTCCCTTTGTAGACACCACAACTATCACCCCTGTTATACCAGCTATGTGTTTAAACTCATTCACACACAGATCTGGTAATATTGCCATGACTTATGCCTCTCACTCTTCTCAATTCCTTTAAAAGACCTGTGAAGCTATACTTCTCAGCAATACATATAAAAATGATGACACAACAGCCGAATATAATTGTTCCAAAATATGTAGCCCCAGTACATTTGTAAATAACTATAGGTTTCATGATGATTTTTGCATTGCCTAACTCACTGCCCAGCTCCCCAAGAGGCCTACCTTTCAAGAACATCCAACTAGAACCTGCTGACCGTACATATATCCTATATATATTGAGTGCCTCTAGGACTAAACTCATTTGTATTAGTATTCCTGAACTAACTTTAAAAAAACCTAAGATATTTATAGAACCTGACCTAGCACCGGTCATCATACTTTTTGGAAGACCTCTATTTTAGATTTAGTAGGACACGCCCCCCCTTCCCCACCATATTATACGAGTGGCTCTTGCCCACTGACCCCTTCCCCCAATATCCCCTAAAAGAAAAAGAGGTTCCATTTATGTTTGTCTAGTCCTTTCTTTATTGTTATCTCTAATTCAGATACCTATTGTTATAAAGAATGTTTGATTTCCTATCTTTCATATACAGGTAGTCATTTGTTTGCCTCATTGTTGTTTGTGCAATAGAGACCTATGGAGCATGTGAACTATATATGAGCAATTCTTTACCAGTGAATTGCTACTCAGCCTAGATTTTCAGGTCTCCTATTCTCCAGACTGTCATATTATTATTAGCAAAACATATATTTACCTGTGAGTATTAATATTCTTATCTAAGATGTCACTGTATATCTCTTTGATAGATGACTGACAACTCTGTGTTCTCCTTAATGCTGTATCATTTAACAATCTCAATAAAAAAATGTTTAAAAAAAAATAAAAAAAAATATTTGTATGGAATTTATCTATAGATAAACAATATCTTTAGTAATGATTACACTGTTTTTATGAAACAATACTGTGATTTAAATCACATCTTTCACTCTCAGACTTACTTTATATCTAAGCAAATTTGAACTGCACCAGGGTGACATAGTTTAACATATATCTTATGTCTTGCATTGTGAACAATATGTGCCACATGTATTATGCTCTAGTTGTTAACAGTTGTTATTCAAAGTGTTGTCTGTCTGGATTATTTTACAAAGAGGGACCAATAGTTAATTGTAGATATGCCATAGATTGATATGATAAGAAATAGCTGTCTTATATTTTAAGAAATTGGACGTATGTAAAAGACATCATTTTCTTTCCACTCACCGTGATGAACTAATGAATTTATTTTTCATATTAGTGGTCTAGTCTTCACATTTTAAAATATATTATTTCTAATAGTTTAGAATAATGTTATTTTGGAATGTCAAATATGTATATTTAAAGTTGATGTACAAATTGTGTTACATAACATTTATTTATATCATTACTAGATCTAGTTATTGTGACAGACTCGGAGGGATTCAGCACTAACACAGACCTGCCTTTGCAGGGTTCTGGTAAGTCCATTGACTAATTCATATGTCATTAAAGGTGTCTTTTTCAAAAATATTCTGATCATGATTATGATGAAATATTCCATTTAAATAAAACTTATAATGAACTCCTATAATTATATATTTATTTATTTATTTTAATATTAAGATCTCAAAGCTTCTTAGTCTGTACATTTGTGCTTCAGAACATGGCTAGCACATGTTGATATTTTGTACAAATGTAGGCAACAATCATCAATCGATACACACATGAGAACTATTAAATGTTCCATGTACTATGCTTTTTTTCTGACTTTAAAAATACAATCACATTTAATTTTATTTTATTTGCATGCTCCATCAAAATAATTAAATTCCTAACTTTGGTTCAATATCTCTTTAATGCAACATGGATGTGTGTCCTTGAGCAACAGTAACACGTTATAATATTTTATTTTAATGTGTACACAACATATTATGTTTTACAAATATTGAGGTAACAACATGTGCGATGGAGGAGGAAGTGGCTCCCTCGGAGTCTGATGGTACGTCAAATATATATAACATGTATCTAATGTGTATTATTGTTTCCAAATCATACTGTGGAAGAAAATTAAAGTCTACAGCTTTGTCCCTTTAAAATATATTATTTCATTATTTTTTCAATACACTACTGCCCCCTTTCTATATCATTTAGCATGAACATATGTTTTTATTTCTTTTCCTATTTATGTATGAATTGTCATGAATGACATCATGATGTCACATGCATATTACATCCAATTCCCCAATAATCATCTTATGATTGTACAGACAGTCATTGCTATTCATCTGAGTGCCTAGATGCAGACCAACTCATTATGTCATCACTGTTCTGAGTTTCTCAGCCACTTCTAAGTATACATAAAACATAATCGTGTTGAAATTCATTGATTTATTTTCATGATGTATGATATGTAAAGGGATTTGCAAATGATGTATGTATAGAGTGTCCATTTCACTCAAACATTAATATTCCTCTAACCTAGAAAATGCAATTCTGAATGTGTCTATTAATATTGGGATGACATACATTTAATCCTAATGTAAAAGAGATATTCACAAAACACTCCGTAAAAGTAATGTCTATTCTTAATATTTAATATGAATGGTAGTATCTACCTTGTATAGATTCTGAATAGTAATTGATTGAACCATCAAACTTAAAATAATTATATTTAAGATTAAAAAGGCAATCATTTTAATCTATATGTTAATAAGTGATTACCTTGTTTCAAAGGCTATGTGGAGTGGCCATTTAGATTTGATCATATTACACACTCCTATGGAGTCGCCAAAGTCAATCCATGGGCATGTGTCTAAAAGAACTCTATGGCATTTCAATCTCAAATGCATACATGCATACTGATATATTATCAAAAAGAGAAATATCATATTATAAATTCATAAAGATTAGCACATAATGTTGACTTTAAAAAATAATCGGCTAGATTACGAGTCTTGCGGTAGGCTTAAAAAGCAGCGTTGACCGGTCCCAAAGCTGCTTTTTAATGCCCGCTGGTATTACGAGTCTTGCAGGTACAGGTGTACGGCTCACTTTTTTTGCCAGACTCGGAAATACCGCAAATCCACTTACGTCAATTGCGTATCCTATATTTTCAATGGGACTTGCATAGCGCCGTTATTACGAGTCTTCCAAAAAGTGAGCGGTACACCCTCTCCTGTCAAGCCTGGTACCGCATTTTAAAGTGATTAGTTAAGAGTTTTACACTACAACGCGGTAGCATAAAACTCTTAACTAAAGTGCTAAAAAGTACACTAACACCCATAAACTACCTATTAACCCCTAAACAGAGGCCCTCCCACATCGCAATCACTCAAATACATTTTTAACCCCTAATCTGCCGAACCGGACATCGCCGCCACTATAATAAATATATTAACCCCTAAACCGCCACATTCCCGCATTGCAAACACTATCGGCTAGATTTAGAGTTTTGTCGGTAACGACACGCGTAGCTAACGCTGGCTTTTTTCTGGCCGCACCTTTAAAATAACTCTGGTATTGAGAGTCCACAGAATGGCTGCGTTCGGCTCCAAAAAAGGAGCGTACAGCATATTTAACGCCACTGCAACTCTCGATACCAGAGTTGCTTACGGACGCGGCCAGCCTCAAAAACGTGCTCGTGCACGATTCCCCCATAGAAAACAATGGGGCTGTTTGAGTTGAAAAAAAACCTAACACCTGCAAAAAAGCCGCGTTCAGCTCCTAACGCAGCCCCATTGTTTGCTATGGGGAAACACTTCCTACGTCTGCACCTAACACTCTAACATGTACCCCGAGTCTAAACACCCCTAACCTTACACTTATTAACCCCTATTCTGCTGCCCCGCTATCGCTGACCCCTGTATATTATTTTTAACCCCTAATCTGCCGCTCCGTAAACCGCCGCTACTTACATTATCCCTATGTACCCCTAATCTGCTGCCCCTAACACCGCCGACCCCTATATTATATTTATTAACCCCTAATCTGCCCCCCACAACGTCGCCTCCACCTGCCTACACTTATTAACCCCTAATCTGCCGAGCGGACCGCACCGCTATTATTATAAAGTTATTAACCCCTAATCCGCCTCACTAACCCTATAATAAATAGTATTAACCCCTAATCTGCCCTCCCTAACATCGCCGACACCTAACTTCAAACATTAACCCCTAATCTGCCGACTGGAGCTCACCGCTATTCTAATAAATGTATTAACCCCTAAAGCTAAGTCTAACCCTAACACCCCCCTAAATTAAATATAATTTACATCTAACGAAATTAATTAACTCTTATTAAATAAATTATTCCTATTTAAAGCTAAATACTTACCTGTAAAATAAATCCTAATATAGCTACAATATAAATTATATTTATATTATAGCTATTTTAGGATTTATATTTATTTTACAGGTAACTTTGTATTTATTTTAACCAGGTACAATAGCTAAAATAGTTAAAATAATTACAAAATTACCTGTAAAATAAATCCTAACCTAAGTTACAATTAAACCTAACACTACACTATCAATAAATTAATTAAATAAAATACCTCAAATTACCTACAATTAAACCTAACACTACACTATCAATACATTAATTAAATACAATATCTACAAATAAATACAATGAAATAAACTAACTAAAGTACAAAAAATAAAAAAGAACTAAGTTACAAAAAATAAAAAAATATTTACAAACATCAGAAAAATATTACAACAATTTTAAACTAATTACACCTACTCTAAGCCCCCTAATAAAATAACAAAGACCCCCAAAATAAAAAAATGCCCTACCCTATTCTAAATTACTAAAGTTCAAAGCTCTTTTACCTTACCAGCCCTGAACAGGGCCCTTTGCGGGGCATGCCCCAAAGAATTCAGCTCTTTTGCCTGTAAAAAAACACATACAATTCCCCCCCCCAACATTACAACCCACCACCCACATACCCCTAATCTAACCCAAACCCCCCTTAAATAAACCTAACACTAAGCCCCTGAAGATCTTCCTATCTTATCTTCACCATACCAGGTTCACCGATCGATCTAGAAGAGCTCCTCCGATGTCCTGATCCAAGCCCAAGCGGGGGGCTGAAGAGGTCCATGATCCGGCTGAAGTCATCATCCAAGCGGGAGCTGAAGAGGTCCATGATCTGGCTGAAGTCTTCATCCAAGCGGGAGCTGAAGAGGTCCATGATCCGGCTGAAGTCTTCTATCAATGGCATCTTCAATCTTCTTTCTTCGGGAGTCATCATCTTCCATCCGACGCGGAACATCCTCTTCTCCCGACGCCTACTCGCCGAATGACGGGTCCTTTAAATGACGTCATCCAAGATGGCGTCCCTCGAATTCCGATTGGCTGACAGGATTCTATCAGCCAATCGGAATTAAGGTAGGAATATTCTGATTGGCTGATGGAATCAGCCAATCAGAATCAAGTTCAATCCGATTGGCTGATCCAATGCGGCTGGAGTTTTGTCGTTCTAACGCTCACTTCAGCCATGACTCTAAATACCGGAGTTAGAAAGATCCCATTGAAAAGAAAGGATACGCAAATGACGTAAGGGGATCTGCGGTATGGAAAAGTTGCGGCTGAAAAGTGAGCGTTAGACCCTTTTTTGACTGACTCCAAATACCGGCGGTAGCCTAAAACCAGCGTTAGGAGCCTCTAACGCTGGTTTTCACGGCTACCGCCAAACTCCAAATCTAGGCCTATTTAAATATTATTAACTCCTAATCTGCCGGCCCTAACATCGCTGCCACCTACCTACATTTATTAACCCCCTAATCTGCCGCCCCCAACATCGCCACCACTATAATAAAGTTATTAACCCCTAAACCTAAATCTAACCCTAACTCCATCTAACTTAAATATAATTACAATAAATCTAAATAAAATTACTACAATTAACTAAATAATTCCTATTTAAAACTAAATACTTACTTATAAAATAAACCCTAAGCTAGCTACAATGTAACTAATAGTTACATTGTATCTAGCTTAGGGTTTATTTTTATTTCACAGGCAACTTTGTATTTATTTTAACTAGGTACAATAGTTACTAAATATTTATTAACTATTTAATAACTATTTAGTTAAAATAAAGACACATTTACCTGTAAAATAAAACCTAACCTAAATTACAATTACACCTAACACTACACTACAATTAAATTAGGCCTAGATTTAGAGTTGGGCGGTAGCCATCAAAACCAGCGTTAGAGGCTCCTAACGCTGGTTTTTACTGCCCTCTGGTATTTGGAGCCAGTCATTAAAGGGTCTAACGCTCACTTTCCAGCCGCGACTTTTCCATACCGCAGATCTCCTTACGTCAATTGCGTATCCTATCTTTTCAATGGGATCTTTCTAACACCGGTATTTAGAGTCGTGGCTGAAGTGAGCGTTAGAAATCTAATGACAAAACTCCAGCCGCAGAAAAAACCCAGTAGTTAAGAACTTTCTGGGCTAACGCCGGTTTATAAAGCTCTTAACTACTGTGCTCTAAAGTACACTAACACCCATAAACTACCTATGTACCCCTAAACCGAGGTCCCCCCTCATCGCCGCCACTCTATTAATTTTTTTTAACCCCTAATCTGCCGTCCGCACGCCGCCGCAAGGTACGTTATACTTATGTACCCCTAATCTGCTGCCCCTAACACCGCCGACCCCTATATTATATTTTTAACCCCTAATCTGCCCCCTCAACGTCGCCTCCACCTGCCTACACTTATTAACCCCTAATCTGCCGACCGGACCGCGGCGCTATTATAATAAAGTTATTAACCCCTAATCTGCCTCACTCCCGCCTCAATAACCCTATAATAAATAGTATTAACCCCTAATCTGCCCTCCCTAACATCGCCGACACCTAACTTCAAACATTAACCCCTAATCTGCCGACCGGAGCTCACCGCTATTCTAATAAATTTTTTAACCCCTAAAGCCAAGTCTAACCCTAACCCTAACACCCCCCCTAAGTTAAATATAATTTAAATCTAACGAAATAAATTAACTATTATTAAATAAATTATTCCTATTTAAAGCTAAATACTTACCTATAAAATAAATCCTAATATAGCTACAATATAAATTATAATTATATTGTAGCTATTTTAGGATTTATATTTACTTTACAGGTAACTTTGTAATTATTTTAACCAGGTACAATAGCTATTAAATAGTTAATAACTATTTAATAGTTACCTAGTTAAAATAATTACAAAATTCCCTGTAAAATAAATCCTAACCTAAGTTACAATTAAACCTAACACTACACTATCAATAAATTAATTAAATAAAATACCTCAAATTACCTACAATTAAACCTAACACTACACTATCAATAAATTAATTAAATACAATACCTACAAATAAATACATTTAAATAAACTAACTAAAGTACAAAAAATAAAAAAGAACTAAGTTACAAAAAATAAAAAAATATTTACAAACATAAGAAAAATATTACAACAATTTTAAACTAATTACACCTACTCTAAGCCCCCTAATAAAATAACAAAGCCCCCCAAAATAAAAAAAATGCCCTACCCTATTCTAAATTAAAAAAGTTCAAAGCTCTTTTACCTTACCAGCCCTTAAAAGGGCCCTTTGTGGGGCATGCCCAAAAGAATTCAGCTCTTTTGCCTGTAAAAAAAAAACATACAATACCCCCCCAACATTAAAACCCACCACCCACATACCCCTAATCTAACCCTAACCCCCCTTAAATAAACCTAACACTAAGCCCCTGAAGATCTTCCTACCTTGTCTTCACCATGCCAGGTATCACCGATCGTTCCAGGCTCCGAAATCTTCATCCAAGCCAAGCGGGGGCTGGCGATCCATAATCCGGCGGCTGAAGAGGTCCAGAAGAGGCTCCAAAGTCTTCATCCTATCCGGGAAGAAGAGGCGATCCGGACCGGCAACCATCTTGATCCAAGCGGCATCTTCTATCTTCATCCGATGACGACCGGCTCCATCTTGAAGACCTCCACCGCGGACCCATCTTCTTCTTCCGACGACTTCCCGACGAATGACGGTTCCTTTAAGGGACGTCATCCAAGATGGCGTCCCTCGAATTCTGATTGGCTGATAGGATTCTATCAGCCAATCGGAATTAAGGTAGGAAAATTCTGATTGGCTGATGGAATCAGCCAATCAGAATCAAGTTCAATCCGATTGGCTGATCCGATTAGCCAATCAGATTGAGCTCGCATTCTATTGGCTGATCGGAACAGCCAATAGAATGCGAGCTCAATCTGATTGGCTGATTGAATCAGCCAACCGGATTGAACTTGATTCTGTTAGAGTGTTATATGGGGATATTGTGCACGAGCACGTTTTTGAAGCTGGCCACGTCCGTAAGCACCGCTGGTATCTAGAGTTGCAGTGGCGTTAAATTATGCTCTACGCTCCCTTTTTGGAGCCTAACGCACTGAAAACCCAGCCATTCTGTGAAATCTAAATACCAGCGGTATTTAAATGGTGCGGGAGAAAAAAAGCATGCGTAGCTAACGCACCCCTTTGGCCGCCAAACTATAAATCTAGCCGTTAATTACCTAAATTAAATACAATTAATTACAATTAAATAATATTGTCTAAAGTACAAAAACAAACAAACACTAAATTACAGTAAATAATAAACAAATTACAAGATTTTTAAACTAATTACACCTAATCTAATCCCCCTAACAAAATAAAAAAAAAACACAAAATAAAAAAGCCCTACCCTACACTAAATTACAAATAGCCCTTAAAAGGGCCTTTTGTGGGGCATTGCCCCAAAGTAATTTGCTCTTTTACCTGAAAAAAAATTACAAATCCCCCCCCAACATTAAAACCTACCACCCACACAACTAACCCTACTCTAAAACCCACCCAATCCCCCCTTAAAAAAAACCTAACACTAACCCCCTGAAGATCACCTTACCGGGAGACGTCTTCACCCAACCGGGCCAAAGTCCTCAACGAATCTGGGAGAAGTCTTCATCCAAGCCGGGCGAAGTGGTCCTCCAGATGGGCAGAAGTCTTCATCCAGATGGCATATTCTATCTTCATCCATCCGGCGTGGAGCGGGTCCATCTTCAAGACATTCAATGTGGAGCATCCTCTTCTTCCGATGGCTAAACACAGAATGAATGTTCCTTTAAATGACGTCATCCAAGATGGCGTCCCTTCAATTCCGATTGGCTGATAGAATTCTATCAGCCAATCAGAATTAAGGTTGAAAAAATCATATTGGCTGTTGCAATCAGCCAATAGGATTGAACTTCAATCCAATTGGCTGATCCAATCAGCCAATAGGATTGAGCTCACATTCTATTGGCTGTTCCAATCATCCAATAGAATGACAGCTCATTCCTATATGCTAATTGCAACAGCCAATAGGATTTTTTCAACCTTAATTCCGATTGGCTGATAGAATTCTATCAGCCAATTGGAATCTAAGGGACACCATCTTGGATGACATAATTTAAAGGAACCTTCATTCCTAAGAAGCCGTCGATTGAAGAGGATGCTCTGCACCAGATGTCTTGAAGATGGAGCCGATCCGTGCCTGATGGATGAAGATATAATGATGCCGTCTGGGTGAAGACTTCTGCAGGCTTGGAGGAAGACTTCGGCCACTTGGATGAAGACTTCTGCTGGCTTCTTGGAGGATGTAAGTGAATCTTCAGGGGTTAGTGTTAGGATTTTAATTATTTGAATAGGGTTAGGTGTTTAAATATATAATATAGTTAATTTAATTTGTAGTTTAATGTAATTTTAGTATAAAAGTTAGGGTAGATTAATTATTAATTTAATATAGTTTAATGTAATTGTAGTATAACGGTTAGGGTAGGTTAATTATTAGTTTAATATAGTTTAATGTAATTTTAGTATAATAGTTAGGGTAGGTTAATTATTAATTTAATATAGTTTAATGTAATTTTAAAGGTAAGTTTAAATTTATTATAAGATAGGGATGAGTTAATATTTAATATAAAGTTAGCGGGTTGTTAGGTTTAGGGGTTAATAGTTTAATTTAGTTTATGGAGATGTGGGGGACTTGTGGTTTATTGGTTAATAACATAACTAACTTCTCTAACTTCGCTTAACTAACAGTTGCACTCTATCTCCTCTTTCTCCTCACTAATGTCATTCTCACCTTTGCAGTCCCCACCTCCTGTTTTCTATCCTCCTACCCATCTAGATTGTAAGTTCCCACGGAAATAGAGCCCTCAATTCCCCCTGTATTTGTCTGTAAAAATGTTGTCTTTATCGTATTGTTTCTCCATCGTCCTGTTATCCTTGTACCCATGGACAGCACTGCGGAATCTGTTGGCGCTTTATTAATAAAGAATAATAAATAATGTAGGTGGCTGTGGGCTCTGGGAGTGGAGGGATAGGGGTTAATACATTTATTAGAGTTGCAGTGGGCTCTGGGAGCGGCGGGATAGGGGTTAATACATTTATTAGAGTTGTGGTGGGCTCCAGGAGCAGCGGGATAGGGGTTAAACATTTTAGTATAGTGGCGGTGTTTAGTGACAGTATACAAATAAAGCTGTTAAAAAGCCAAATAGTAGTGAGATCGATGACTGTTAGTTAATAACAGCCTGCTGCTCATCGCCCCGTACTTGGTGTATGGCTTTTTGACAGCTTTTTTGTTAAATATGGAGAGCGTACTCAGGTCCACGGCAGTGATATTAGGCAATGTCAGGTGAGCGTATTGGTGCCGACAAATGCATTATAGTTGACGGCTTGATAAATAGGCCTCTCTGGGTACATGTTAGGGTATTAGGTGTAAACTTAAATTTTATTCTACCATAGAAATTAATGGGATATAGGGCAGCAGCGAACATGAATTTTTGCTGCTTTCAGACTCCCATTGATTCCTATGGCATCCGCCGCCTCCAGGGCGGCGGATTGAAAACCAGGTACGCTGGGCCAGAATAGTGGCAAGTGTACCTGCTAGGAATTTGATAACTTGCAAAAGTAGTCAGATAGTGCCAAATTTGCATTCAGAACATCTGTAGTGACGTAAGCATCAATCTGTGTCGGACTGAAATTCTACTTTTGTCGGTCTGTAGGCTTTTATAAATAAGGAGATTCAAGCTCTCCACAATTATGCTGCAGAATTCCAGTGTATTTGCGGTTGACGGCTTGATAAACAGGCCCCCTAATCTGTAGACTAGCTACTAATGTGATGGCTTTTCTTCAAATGCAACTTTCTCAGGGTTATTCTGAAAAAGTTTATGTAATAATGTTTAAAATCGGTTTATTGCGTTAGTCCTATCAAGTTTTTTTTTTTGCGTGTGAATGGGTTATGAGATGGATGTAAAGAGATTATTAAATAATCTTACCGGCAGATGAGAGGTGCAGGTTCCCGTTATCAACTCCTCTGATACCGACTAAGGCCACCTCAGAGATGTTGAGATGCAGCATTTGCTCCCAGCGGCAGTACACAAATGTTGGTTCCGGACCGCCACCGGTCCCTGAATGAAATCCAATACTCCACAGCACCATGTAAACATACAAATCTTCTTTATTTAAGCATTAAAAGCATGCACAGAACAGATATGCCAGTATACCGGTCCCTGAATGGTATTCTCTGTCCCTTGTGAGCTTCTTCTTAAGTTCAGCTCTGCAGTCCCAGAAATGGTGCTGGATAGACTTGACATCCCTCTCATAGTCCCCCACTGCCTTAACGGTATCCCTGATCTCATTCCACCACTTTCTCTTATCCGAAGGGGTGGCCCTCTGTGCCTGCAGCCTTGTAGACCTCTCCATATAAGCTTCTATAAGGGCCTCCTTTTCCTCCATGGTATATCTCTCCTCCCTCTGCCTGGGCTTCCCCATGTGAGCCTCTGTTCCCCAGACTGTGAAGCCCCCTGTCTACGCTGCACACCACTGGGCCCAGCCACTTGTTCATCTTCCACAATGTGGCTGGTTCCACCCACCCCTTCCTCTCCCTCTCCCCCTTCCTCTCTTTCCTTTCCTCTCCCCCTTCCTCTCTCCTGCCTATACTCCTGCATAAACTCCTCCCTAAGCTCATCCCTATACTCCTGCCTAAGGAGCTCTAGTAGCTCTGGGCTAATCTGCCCCCTATCCCTCCCTCCCGCCATCCTCAATAAAAATGTGAATGTGCCCAAATGAAAGGGGGTCAAAATAATAAACTAAAAGTAAAAATAGCTCAGAGTGGGAATGGGATAAAAAAAGAGGGTAAGGAGTATTACACAGACAAATGTATATGTTAAAAAAGAGGAAAATGAGGATATGTAAACAATAAGTTGTTGTAAATCAAACCAAATCTAACTATGGGATGGGTATGGGATGAAAGGGAATGGTGTATGGGATGAAAGGGAATGGGTTATGGAATGAAAGTGAATGGGGTATGTGGTGTAGGATGAAAGGTAATGGGGTATTGAATGTGTTTGCATGTAAATGTGTTTATATAAGGAATGTACCAAAAAACAGCACTCGCTCACTAATGCTCTCTATCTCTCTCACTAACTCACTCTATTGAAAACTAACTCTCACAGTAACTCACACTAACTCTCACACTAACTCTCTCTCTACTAATCTCTCTCTCTCTAAACTCACCAAACCCTCCAATGCCTAGACCTGCACTTAACTAGAAAAAGCAATGCAGTCAAGGAAGCCATGTTTCTAGGGTGCTTATATAACCTATGTAAATGTTTAATGACGTACCGTGTGTGCAATATGTATTAGTTGTTCTCATTTGCGCATGCTCATATGGAGTTTGTAAATGCACATATGTTTTTGTGGAATGTGTATAATGCGATGATGTCATAGTGATCATTATGCCGAACATTCTCCAAATGTATTATCTCCAAATCTTAATGTTGTATTTGTTAAGTGTTGTAAATGTTTTTTCTTTTTAATAATGTTTTGTAATCGGCAATGCAAATGTTTTGTTTGTGTATCAGTGTGCAATTCTGTATTTTTTTTTGTTCTATGTTGCAGATTGCAACGTATTTTAATATTCCTCGTTTAGTCAGTGGCGGCTCGTGGGTTATTCAAATGGGGGTTCACGGACCAGTTATGTAAAATTATATATATTACAGACAGCTTTCACACCATCCGCTGCCACCTCCTGACCCAAAGTTCCCGCCACTACGTCTCCGCACACTGAGTCACAATTCCAACTAATGAGAGTACGTGTTAAAAGTTATAAAATTATTAGAGCTACAGGACAGTCTCTTTGGTCACGTGATGTGTTTGTAGCAAGCAAAGGACATTTTTGTTACTGGAAGGAAAGATTGGCACGGATACCTCCCAACATTTAAAATGTTCATAGAGGGACAATCCCCCCCCCCCCCATGGGTACTATATTGTAGTATATCCTATTAGAGGACCCTCATACACACATACATTTACACATACACATGCACACACACACATTTACACATGCGCACACACACACACATTTACACACATACACATTTACACATACACATACATTTACACACACATACACATTTACACACACATACATTTACACACATACACATTTACACACACACACATTAACACAAACACCTACACATTTACACACATACACATTTACACACACATATTTACACATTTACACACATACACATTTACACACACATATTTACACATTTACACACATACACATTTGCACACACACATTTACACAAACACATACACATTTACACACACACATACACATTTACACACACACATTTACACACACACATACACATTTAAACACACACATTTACACACATACACATTTACACACATACACATTTACACGCACACACATACACATTTACACACACACATACACATTTACACACACACATACACATTTACATACACATTTACACACATAAACATTTACACGCACACACATACACATTTACACGCACACACATTTACACACACACATACACATTTACACACACACATACACATTTACATACACATTTACACACACATATTTACACACATTTAAAGAAATACATTCAGGAAAGGGCACTAGGACCATGGTATTATAGCAGCCACAACTCACTTTACAGAAGTAGTCATTTTTGCTGGATACGGTGTAAATAATATGAACTGTGTCAGATGTTGACTGGAGATTTGTGTCTGATCTGCTTTAGTGAACAAAGTTGAACGACTAAGAGCAGCTTTAAATTTACGATGTCCATTGACTCTGGACATGTTTTGTTTTCATTTAGATTAGGGAGCTTTTGACTACAGCGTGTGTACAGGACTGACCTCCTCAAATGTGCCTGGCCCCTGACAGCTCCAGCGGCTCTCTGCAGTCTGCAAAATCTTAAAGGCCAAGCAAACTTTTTTGCTGGTAATTTATAATTAACCCCCTACTGCCACCACTGCATTTACAATATATATCACCCAGACCTCCATTATACAATTAAATCCTAAGTGAATCCTCAACCCTGCCCAGACCCTCTACATGTACTTTAGTGCTGGGGAAAACTGGTAAGGCTTACCGGTAACTGTAAGATGTCAGTGACCGGCTTCCAGTGAGCAAGTGACTCTTGCCCCCCACCCGACACAATTCTTGGCTCTGGCTTCCTGATATTTATAAAGAAGCCTCATGGAGTCAGCAGGCAGACGGTTACTATCTGTGCTAAGAGCAGCACACAGCACTAACTTGAACCACATGCTGCAGCAGCCAGGTAACATTGTTGGATTACTTCTATACGTGACATGTAGGACCCGATAGAAAGTCTTGTTTATGTCCTGCACTCGCTAACCAGACTGAGCCATAGAAAACTCAGTGTTGCCGATCACATTAGGTCTTCATTTCAGTGATCTCTGAGGAACAGTGAGCTGGCTCTGGTGCTCCTGGCAGCTTATTCACAGAGCAGACAAGATGGCTTTTGTTATGGAATATGGAGTGAACATAATAGCCGTCTTCTCTGCTCTGGAATTAAGCTGCTTTGTGACTGCAAGGCTGCAAGCAGTATGGTAGTCTCCCATATAAGCCCCCTGTTAGAATTAAAGAGTGATTAAATTTTCACCTTGTTAGATCACTCAGCCCGGTCTCCTGCTAGCTTCTTCCTTTTCTGCCGCTGCCACTGTGATCCAATATGGAGGGATAAGGCACAAGTTTAAAAAACAGTGCTCCCCCTGCTGCCCGCCCATAGTCATGGCACTAATCGCACATTGAAAATTGTGCGATTAGCAGAGGTATAGGCTCTGTTATGGGCGGAGCAGCAGATACATAGAAAACATGACCAAAAGGATATAGCAGCCTATACCTCCTTTACCGCACGTGCGGTAGAGAGGTATATTAAAGGATTTTTTTTATTTTATTTAAACTGCAAAATCTAGACATTTTATTTAAACTGCACAATCTAGACATTTTATTTAAACTGCAGAATCTAGAACATTTTTTGCCTGAATAAATATAATTTTTCCAGTAGGGGGAAATTATATTTATTCAGCCAAAAAATGTAATTTCTTTCTTTTTTTCCCTTTTCCACAGGAGGCTCACGTGCGGGAGTGCACATATGGAGGAGCCTCCACTGCGTTTAGTGTAAATGTTTTGTAGTATTAGTTGTTTACGATTATGAATGTTGAATGCGTATGTGCTATGTTGCGTGAGCGATTGTTGTTTGTACATTTGAGCTGACAGTTTTTCTTGTCAATGTCCGTAATATGACAGAGCAGTGTGTATTTCTCGCGAGATCGAGTGTTAGAAGAAAAATCTGTGTATTGTTCATTTTGCATTGATCTCTATGGGAGAAATCATTACGCGCCCGTGATTACGCTTTGTAAATAAATGCGGTACTCGGGTTACTGTGGCGTGTTACGAGATTCTTTTCAGACTCGCAATAACTACGTTATTAAAGGTGCGCAATGAAAAAAACGTACACAAAATTAGCAAGCAGCCATAACGCCACAACTTGTAATCTAGCTGATTGTTAGGTCAGGTAATAAATTGTACAGTCAGGTAATACATTATAAGGTCAGGTAATACATTGTGCAGTAAGGTAATACATTGTACGGTCAGGTAATACATTGTACAGTCAGGTAATACATTGTAAGGTCAGATAATACATTCTAAGGTCAGGTAATATTTTGTAAGATCAGATAATGCATTGTAAGGTCACGTAATACATTGTATGGTCAGGTAATACTTTGTATGATCAGGTAATAAATTGTACGGTCAGGTAATACATTATAAGGTCAGGTAATACATTATAGAGTGAGGTAATACATTGTAAGGTCAGGTAATACATTGTACGGTCAGGTAATACATTGTAAGGTCAGGTTATACATTGTACAGTCAGGTAATACATTGTACGGTCAGGTAATGCATTGTAAGGTCAGGTAATACATTACATTGCAAGGACAGGTAATTCATTACATTGCAAGGACAGGTAATTCATTGTACAGTCAGGTAATACATTGTAAGGTCAGGTAATACATTGTAAGGTCAGGTAATACATTTTACGATCAGGTAATAAATTGTACAGTCAGGTAATACATTGTACGGTCAGGTAATACATTGTAAGGACAGGTAATACATTGTACGGTCAGGTAATACATTGTACAGTCAGGTAATACATTGTACAGTCAGGTAATACATTTTACAGTCAGGTAATACATTGTACAGTCAGGTAATACATTATAAGGTCAGGTAATACATTGTACAGTCAGGTATTACAATGTTAGGTCAGGTAATACATTGTACAGTCAGGTAATGCATTGTACGGTCGGGTAATACGTTGTACGGTCAGGTAAAACATTGTACAGTCAGGTAATACATTGTACAGTCAGGTAATACAAATTACTCCTGGGTCTCTGGTTAATGGGGGAAACCAGACGTGGACTCCTTACACACATGCCTTTAGAGAGATACAACTGCATCTCACTGACGAGGCCCACAGAAGGCCGTAAAGACCGTCTGGGGTTGTTGTTTCTCTTGTTCAGAGAGGATTTTCCTGGTATTTCGGTGCTGTACTGTCATTGGGCAGGATCAGACTGATATGCTACAGGATATTTTTTCTCTGTGAAAGGGCATAGTGTGCTAAAAGAACGAGCACCCTGAGTTGCAATAAAAATGAACATGCATGGAAGTTATTCTAGCTTTTGTTCTATCTCAGGAGTGTTGTTCTCTCTCTTTATATATATATATGTCATCAATACCAGACAGCCAAGGCTATACCTGCCCCCCTACTACATGGCTCATTCCCTGTTACATTAGATTTGGCCATTTCATAGCTTACAGCATCTCCCAGATGCATGCTATGTGTTGTGTTGCTGTGTACACTTGGTCATGGAAGAGCTTATCTATGATAAGGAAAAACCCTCCTAGGCTGGCCGGGCTCCTGTAACTCCTGTTCTGTGGCATCTGTGAACCGATAGCTTTAAAAATGACACCTTGGAAGTGCCACCACTCCCCCGGGATCACCCCTAAACCACCACCCCTGGGTCCTGGGATTTTGTGGGACTAGGACTGCTATGGAGATGCCAGTCTTTTTGGAGGGGCAGGAATGGCAGGAAAATTTTGGAATTGTCCAGTGTCTTATCAAGATGAGCTGTGTGTATAAAAGAAGTGTATGTTTCCCAATAAAATGAGTTCCTGTTTCACCTGAATACTTGTATGTCTAGTTATTTGGGTGGGCTCCTGCTAAAATCACTTTCCTGGGCTACATAGCAGCCTGTTCAAGGCAGAGGAAGGACCCTCTGGAAGAGCTACCTAGTCTGGGTACCCAGAGTCTGCTACAGGGTGGGACCCTGAATACTGGTGCTGTCGGGCATCAGGGGTGACTACAGGCTGTGGTCACTTGCCAGCTACATAGCTGCAGTCGGCAGGGAGGAAGCAGGAGCCGTTTGGTGGAGCTACCCAGTCATGGTAGCCGGGGTATCCGTCACATTGGCTGACAGCGGTGGGATCTGCTTCTTCCACACGATTCCTGCTGACAGAGGAGAAGGGCCACAGTAGCATGTAACTATGGAAGCCGACTTTCTAAGGAGAGTACAGGAGGTGCTGGTCCAGCTGGATGGTCCAATTTACCTACAGGATGAGCTGGAACAGAGGGACCTGATCCGCCGGACCTCTGGTGGGAGGCTCTTCAACAGGAGCGGGACGTTGGAAAGGTCCTTCCCACAAATTACACGAGGTTCCGGGTTCAACGGACCTTGCAAGTGCCTTTCCTGGAAAAACAGCCAAATGAGGAATGGCGTATATGTCCTACATAGACTGGTACAGAAAGAGATGTGGGTGGTGGGTGGCTATCAGGCCCTCTGATGGCTCGCTATGCAAGCGCAGCCACGGCTAGAGGATGGCTCCCCTAAAGAGGGTTTTGGCTTTGGAGGCCCTGGATTACTATTTACAAAAAGAACAGTGGCAACTGGGGACTGAGAGCTTTAAAATAACACCCTGGAAGTGCCGCTGCTGCCACAGAATCACCCCAAAACCGCCACCCCTGGGTCCTGGGATTCTGTGGCACTGGGGCTGCTATGGAAGCGATGGTGTGTTTGGAGTGGTGGGAATGGCAGGAAAATTGTGGGATTGTTCAGTGTCTTATCAAGATGAGCTGTGCGTATAAAATGAGTTTGTGTTTCCCAATTAAATGAGTTCCTGTTTCACCTGAATGCTAGACCCCGTTGCAGGGAAAGACAGATATTGATATCTCTCCCCAGCAGCAGAACCCCTTCCTGGGAGAGGAGATGGTTGGTCTCTCTCCCCAGTGGCAGAACCCCTTGCAGGGAGAGGAGACAGGCGGTTTCTCTCCACAGCGGCAGAATCCCTTTCTGGGAGAGGAGACAGTTGGTCTCTCTCCCAAGCGGCAGAACCCCTTGCAGGTAGAGACAGATGTTTGCATCTCTCCAAAGCGGCAGAACCCTTGCAGGGAGGGGAGACAGCTTTTCTCCCTCCCCAGCAGCAACACCCCTTCCAGGGAGTTGAGAAAGCCAGTCTCCATCCGCAGCAGCAGCATGCCTTCCAGGGAGCAGAGAAAGACAGTCGGTCTCTCTCCCCAGCAGCAGATCCATCCCCTGGGAGCAGAGGTAGTCATCCTCCCTCCCCTTACACAGAACCCTTTGCAGGGAAAGACAGATATTGATATCTCTCCACAGCAGCAGAATCCCTTCCTGGGAGAGGAGATGGTTGGTCTCTCTCCCCAGCGGCAGAACCCCTTGCAGGGAGAGGAGTCAGGCTGTTTCTCTCCACAGAGGCAGAATCCCTTTCTGGGAGAGGAGACAGTTGATCTCTCTCCCAAGCGGCAGAACCCCTTGCAGGTAGAGACAGAAGTTTGCATCTCTCCAAAGCGGCAGAACCCTTGCAGGGAGGGGAGACAGCTTTTCTCCCTCCCCAGCAGCACCACCCCTTCCAGGGAGTGGAGAAAGCCGGTCTCCATCTGCAGCAGCAGCATGCCTTCCAGGGAGCGGAGAAAGATGGTCTCCATCCCCAACAGCTGCACCCCTTCCAGGGAGCAGAGACAGCCAATCTCCCTTCCCAGCGGCAGAGCCAGGAGCAGTGAGAGGAGACAGTTGGTCTCTTTTCCAGTCGCAGAGCCATTCCCTGGGGGCAGAGGTAGTCATCCTCCCTCCCCC
Organism: Bombina bombina; assembly: GCF_027579735.1. NCBI lineage: Eukaryota > Metazoa > Chordata > Amphibia > Anura > Bombinatoridae > Bombina > Bombina bombina. Next base: position 17,925,547 of record NC_069502.1, on the reverse strand, counting down.
TTTGTAGAACCACTTCCTGGGAGATAAGACAGTCAGTCTCTCTCCCCAGTGGGAGAACCTCTTGCAGGGAGAGACAGATGTTGGTATCTCTCCCCAGCGGCAGAACCCCTTGCAAGGAGTGGAGACAGCCGGTCTCCCTCCCCAGCAGCAGCACAGTTTCTCAGGGAATGGGGTAGCCAGCCTTCCTCCCTAGTGGCAGATCACCTTCCCAGGAGGAGAAATAGCCCATCTCTCTCCCCAGTAGCTGGGCATGATCTCTACCATTTTTCCGCCCAGGAGGATTTCTCACCGGGGGGCAGGCGTTGCATTGGGCAAGGAGGATATAAGCTCATGTAGTTGGTGGCACACATTTGGGCACCTGAGCTTTGCCTGCCCCACCAAGGAGCAATCTCAGCCTCCAGTCTGGGGTGGGAATACAGCCAGGAAACCGGAACTGGCTTTGTTTGTGGGTTGGTCAGTCGGTACTCAACAGAGTGTCACAGAGGGAGGCAGTGTGGCCATGAAACCTAAAGACACTAGAACGTGGGAGAGCAACTGTTTGGGAGCTGGCCTTGGGAAACTTGTTTGGGACTTTGCATGATGTGACTATTCCTGCGCCCAGGATGCAGGGTATAAACACCAGCAGGAACCCCCCAGGATGCCCCAAGCTCAGGAGAGATGGGATAACCTCTCCCAGCAATCAAGAAGTGAGGGCCACAATCGGACAGCCCGATAACTGGATGGGGGAGCCCATTAACTGGAGCGGGGAGACAGCCGTTACCTGGAGGGGCGAGATGTCATGGATACCAGACAGCCAAGGCTACCCCCCACCCCCTACTACATGGCTCACTCCCTGTTACATTAGATTTGTCCATTTCATAGCTTACGGGATCTCCCAGATGCATGCTATGTGTTGTGTTGCTGTGTACACTTGGTCATGGAAGAGCTGATCTATGACCGGGAAAAACCCTCCTAGGCTGGCCTGGCTCCTGAAACTCCCAGTTGGCTGCCACACAATGGACACCCCCTAACCCTTCCCAGTCTGGTCGAGCTCCTGAAACTCCTAGTCGGTCACAGAACAGCAGGACACCCGCTAAATTTACCCCTGGTTGCTCCAGCGGTCCTTTGCTCCAGTGCTTCGCTCTTTTGGGGATTGATAGCCTCTAAGGAGGACAAGAGGTGGGGGAATTACTGGAGGGGAGCTCCTTTGGGAATGGGGGGTTTTGGACACCCCTACCCACATAACTTCAACGGACTGGAAGTGCCGCTGGCTCCCCCGGGATCACCCCGAAATTGCCACCCCTGGGTCCTGGGATCCTGTGGAACTGGGGCTGCTATGGAGGAGCCAGTCTGTCTGGAGGGGTGAAAATGGCAGGAAATTTGTTGGGATTGTCCAGTGTCTTATCAAGATGAGCTGTGTGTATAAAAGATGTGTTTCCCAATAATATTAGTTCCTTTTTCACCTGAATGCTAGTATGTCTAGTTATTTGGGTGGGCTCCTGCTAAAATCACTTTCCTGGGCTACATAGCAGTCTGTTTCAGGCAGAGGAAGGACCCTCTGGCAGAGCTACCTAGTCTGGGTAGCCAGAGTATGCCACAGGGTGGGACCCTGAATACTGGTGCTGTCGGGCAACAGAGGTGGCTACAGGCTGTGATCACTTGCCAGCTACATATCTACATTCAGCAGGTAGGAAGCAGGACCCGTTTGGCGGATCTTCCCCAGTCAGGGTAGCTGTGGTATCCGTCACAATATATATGTATATATATATATATTTATTGATATATATATATATATATATATATATATATATATATATATATACACACAGTGTGCTTAGAGGAATGTGGCTGCACCTCACTGACGAGGCCCATAGGAGGCCAAAACGATCATCTGGGGTTGTCATGTTCCTTGTTCAGAGGAGAATTGCCTGGTATTTCTGGGCTGGACTGACCTTACTTGGCATGATCAGATTGATATACTTCAGGAAAGTTTTCCTCTGTGTAAAGCACACTGGTCTAAAAGAGGCTGCTCCTAGGGGGTAAATCCCCATAGAGCTAGCTGATGAGCTGTTGTTTGTTCCTGGTAGAGCGATTCTCTCTTCATATGCAAACTGATATGACCCTGGGGAGGTCTACCTATGGGGAAACCAGACGTGGACTCCTTGCCCAGTGTGCTTAGAGGAATGTGGTTGCACCTCACTGACAAGGCCCATAGGAGGCCAAAACAATCGTCTGGGGTTGTCATGTTCCTTGTTCAGAGGAGAATTGCCTGGTATTTTGTGGCTGAACTGACCTTACTTGGCAGGATCAGACTGATATACTTCAGGAAAATTTTCCTCTGTGAAAAGCACATGGGTCTAAAAGAGGCTGCACCTGGGTGGTAAATAGCCATAGAACTAGCTAAAGAGCTGTTGTTCATTCCTGGTAGAGCGCTTCTCTCTTTGTGTTTATATATATATGTATATATATATATATATATATATATGTAGATAGAGAGCACTCTCACTTTCAAAATCCTGATGCCAGGGTGCCAGCAGGTAAATATACACGATGGAGGAAGGCACTCACTGGTCTTTTCATCAAAAAAACTTTATTTAGCATGACGTTTCGGGGACACACTCCCCTTCCTCAGACAAAAGACAAACTGAAAGTGACTGAACATATAAAGCCTAACAAACCCCTCCCAGTGAAAATTGCACCAGAACGGTTACCATAGTGATCCTCAATAACATTCTAATCATGTGACCTGCGTCAATCATGCAAAAGGTAACAACTACTGTTGTTACAGAAAGTGTAAATTACCCACATTCAAACATATTCTAAAATCAATTAAGCAAAACATTAAAGAACACATGTGGATAAGCATATTAGTGAAACCATATACAGTAAAAACATAAAAAAACAGTCAGAAATAGTGATAATGTATCATAATATTGTGTTAGAGATATAAGGAGAATAGAGCACAAATTCTCCTACTCACATGATGTGTAAAATAGATAGCTGTGTGTCCCCTAACACATGTGTTATATCTGTGTAAAGTGTAATAGTGACTATACAGTAAAGTGCACAATAGAAATATATGTATATTGTCAGCCCCCTGGATAACATGAATATAGAATCTAATTAGACAAACTAGTCTCAAGAAAATCTCTATCAAGTAATATGGGCAGAGTTACATGACCATTCACAAATGTCACTTCAAATAATATAGGGCATTACTGCTATTGATGCATAATATGAGCAGAGTATTTATAAGATAAAATAAAAAAATAAAAAAATAAAACAGTGAGGCTACTGGTACAGCCTGGGGCTCCTACAACAACCAAACTAATATTAGACTCAGTGTAGTGCAATAATAATTCACTCTCTTACTTGTTTAAAGTTGATCACACACAGCAAGCCATTTTAACATGCCATATTTACAATGCGGTCATATTGCCTAAATCACATACCTGGGCTAACAGCGTGGCCGCCAGACAAACATCTGAGACGCACACACCCGACTCTGTGTGATGACGTCATGTGGCTACACGCTGTATAGAGTACCAGGTTGTCATAGTGACACAACACACTATTCGAGAGGGGAGCTGCCGTTTCAACCGATACCATTGTAGATTTCAACCCAGAATAGCCCCTTATGTTCCCCTTAGACGATGGGCTACTGTATGTGAAAATCATGGAGTGGGTACTATATTAAGTCAAAGTGACTCAAAGCGGCATATGTTGATAATGCAGCTTTTTGTTTGATATGGTACATAGTAAATAGTAAATACATAGATAGAGCCACTGAATTCACAATAAAAATGTAAATATAAATCAAAATCAAAATCAAATAAAAATAATAAAAATAATAAAAATAAATGTAAATAAATAAAATAAAAATAATAAATAAGAATGTAAAAATAAAACTGAAAATGATAATAAATATAAAAATAAAAATAAAAAATAATAAAAATAAAAATGAATATAAATATACATAAAACTAAATATAAATAAAAAAAATAAAAATTGAAAATAAATATAAATAAAATGAAAAGAAAAAAGAAAAAGGAAAAAAAAGAGAAAAGAAAAGAAACAACATAAACAAAAACAAGAAAAAAAGGAAGAACTGAAATCACCCCCTCATAGTGAAGGAACATAAAGAAAACAAGAGAGAAAAAAAGAAAAGAGAAAGGTTAGCCAAAGAACAAAGACCAACCCCATTGTGAAACAAGCACAAAAGAAAAAATAAGCAGATACAAGAAAGAGGTAAGAAATGAAGAAGAATAGATCATCGACTCTCATAGGTAAAACTCTATAAATAGGAGATTCATCAATCCCATGAACCATTCAATCCGGCTTCTTCATAGTCATCCACTTGAATTTCATAAAGTTCTCCAATTCTTAAATTTAAAGGAAACACTGCCAGTCCAAGTTCACATTCAGTCCCTTCGGGCGTATGGTATTGAGACGGAAGATCCACTTGGATTCAACTTGTAGTAATTTATTGTCCCGGTCCCCACCCCTGGAGGGGATGGGGACATGGTCTATGATCTTAAACCTTAAATCCTGTACGCTGTGTCCACTGGTAGCGAAATGGTGTGCCACTGGTTGTTCACTTCCATGATTTTTAATGGCTGTTCTAATGGCCGACCGGTTGTTAGCCATGCAGGTGCGAATATCATCCAATGTTTTCCCCACGTAGAATAAACCACATGGGCAGTTGATTACGTAGACCACATAGGTTGTGGTACAGGTCAGATAATGTTGAATCTTAAATATTAAATTAGTGTCAGGATGACGAAATGTGGCCCCAAGAATCATCGCATGGCAGGTAGTGCAGCCACTGCAGCGATAGCATCCCTTCTTATTCAAGGATAGCCAGGTTTTTCTATCATAACAATGTTTGGGGTCCGTTATCACCAGTTGGTCCCTCAAATTCCAGTTTCTCTTGAACCCCACTCTAGGACTCCCCCATTCACCAAATGGAAGACCTGTATCATCCTTGATAATGTGCCAGTGGGTCCTTAGACATTGTCCTATGTTCTTTGTATCCGGGCAGTACCTGGTTACAAATGTCATCCTTTGAGTATCATCCCTTGTGGGTCCCTTATTAGGATCATCCTGTTCCTTCATGCATGCCAGGAGATAATCCCATTTATAACCCCTTGCCAAAAATATCTTTGCCATCTCTTGTAGCTGTATTTTCATGACCTCCGTATTGCTGTTATTTCTGTTGACTCTTGTCATCTGGCCCCGTGGTATAGCCTTTAATAGGGATGTAGGATGGCAGCTATGTGCATGTAATACTGAATTCCTATCTGTAGGCTTCTGATATAATGTCGTTCCTACAGTCATGCCATCTCGAAAAATACAGAGGTCCAGAAACTCCACCTTAACTTCACTGCAGCTCATTTTGAACTGAATGGGATGGTTCAACCCATTTAAATGGTTGAACCACTCTTGTAAGGATTCCTTCGTACCCCCCCAAACGATGAACAGGTCATCTATATAACGCTGGTATATGATGACTTCTTCCTTCTGGAACACCTTCATGATCTCTTCTTCATAGTTTTCCATATAAAGATTAGCGAATGAAGGGGCAACATTCGAACCCATGGCGGTTCTCTTTATTTGGCAATAATATGAATTTTCAAATTTGAAATAGTTCAGCCTAAGGCTTAGCTCCAGAATCTGTAATAGGAAGTGTGCTGGTGGTCCCACATAAGGGTATCTGCTCAAGGTTCTTGCTACCATTTTAATGCCTTCTTGTTGAGGTATAACCGTATAGAGGCTGTTAACATCTGCTGTTACCAGGATCCACTCCTCTTCCATCCTAAAGCCTTTTAATTTGTCAATAAGATCCATGGAGTTCCTGACATACGATTTCATATTTTTGACAAATGGTTGTAAAAAGAAATCAACCAATTGGGATAGTGGTGATGTAATAGAACCCCGAGCCGAGACAATTGGTCTCCCTGGCTGATGTGATAGATTCTGATGCACTTTCGGCAGGGTGTATAGTATGGGACAGATAGGGGATTCAGTGATCAGAAATCCTCCAATTTCTTCATCGATGTAACCCTGCATAACTCCTTCTTTAACCAAGGTTTAAATTTCTTTCTGAAACTCCTTGGTTGGGTTTCTTTGTAGTTGTTTGTACGTCTTGGTGTCACTCAGTTGCCCTTTAATCTCCGATTGGTAATATGAGTAATTCATAATCACCGTCGCACCCCCTTTGTCCGCTGGGAGGATGATAATTTTGGGGTCTGTGGCCAATGTCTTAATTGAGACAAATTCTTCTTTAGTCAAGTTGTTCCGAAATCTTGATTTTGGTATCTCAGCAATATCTGTGTTAACCAACCTGGAGTATATCTTTATACTGGGATTATAACTGGTCGGATCAAATTTGCTGGCTTTGCGGAAAGGAATGTCCAGGCTATTGTTGAAGTATTCTTTAAGTCATAATGACCGCTGGAATTTTTGTTGGTCAATCCACACTTCAAACGGGTCACTAGTTTTAGTGGGTACAAAGTTAAGTCCTTTATTCAGTAATTGAATTTCTGATTCAGTCAGGACCCGATCCCTGATGTTAATAATTAAATTGTTGTTAGTTAGTGTCTCAGTGGATGTTGGTGGGGGAATGTTGGTCTGCCTCTGACCACCTCTTCTTGGATGTGGCCTCCTCTTCCCCTGATAGCAGATCGAGTGGTCATCCCTAAAAAAGGCTTCTGTTGTCGGTTGCCTCTATATGGCCTTGTGCTCTCTCTGTATGGTGGTATGTGCCCCTGTGGAGGCTGTGGGGTATCGGAATCCGTTCCAGAGCTAGTATCCACAGTCTGGAGATTTCTTCTAGTATATTGTCTGAATCTCCTCTGTCTCCTTGGGCGATAGCCTCTATATTCTCCGTCACCACTTGTCAACCACTTATAGACACTTTTTTCTTTGTGATCTTTGTGAGTATTTGTGCTCTAGTCTCCTTATATCTCTAACACAATAGTATGATACATTATCACTATTTCTGACTTTTTTTTATGTGTTTACTGTATATGGTTTCACTAATATGCTTATCCACATGTGTTCTTTAATGTTTTGCTTAATTGATTTTAGAATATGTTTGAATGTGGGTAATTTACACTTTCTGTAACAACAGTAGTTGTTACCTTTTGCATGATTGACGCAGATCACATGATTAGAATGTTATTGAGGATCACTATGGTAACCGTTTTGGCGCAATTTTCACTGGGAGGGGTTTGTTAGGCTTTATATGTTCAGTCACTTTCAGTTTGTCTTTTGTCTGAGGAAGGGGAATGTGTCCCCGAAACGTCACGCTAAATAAAGTTTTTTTGATGAAAAGACCAGTGAGTGCCTTCCTCCATTGTGTATATATATATATATATATATATATATATACAAGCAGAGAAGAAGACCCCTATGACTAGCAACGGGGTCAGCTTCTGTATAGAAGGGCACAAAAACAGGTATATAAATTTGAATAAAATAATGAATATATAAAAAATGACAGAGATAGTATATAAATCTCTATTTGATCATACTAGAAAGGGTGATAATAATGCTGAATGCGTGTGAATCAATTCAATGTATATACAATATAATATACTAAAGTAACCTAAGTATAAAATTAAGTTTAAATTGACTTGAACCTAAATAACTGAAGTATAAAAAGATGAGTCACTTCTGAAATCCACACGCTAAAACACAAGAGGAAAAACCACAAATAATGAAGCTCCTATGAGAGATCCCTGCAGCTAAAAACACAAACACCCAAAGGCGAGAATGACTTTTCCAATCAGTCTCTAACAAAGGAAACTATGAAACAAAGAAACCATGGGGTATGTAAAGCGCTGGTAAATGTCATAGGAGCGACACAATAAAATGATAAGTTAATCAAAAGTTAAGCGAGACAGAGTGAGAAGACATAGAACAAACTGATAAAAAAACACAAAAACAAACCCAAAAATGACCGTGATTGAATGAGAGGGTGAGTGACCAAAATGTCAGTCCAATAAACTCCTAATAAAACAAACGGAGATGGATGGGTAATTGGTAGGTACTATTTAGTATCACACAGCTAGAGTCTCTGTAGTAGTGTCAGTCTAATAAACTCCTAATAAAACAAACGGAGATGGATGGGTAATTGGTAGGTACTATTTAGTATCACACAGCTAGAGTCTCTGTAGTAGTGTCAGTCTAATAAACTCCTAATAAAACAAACGGAGATGGATGGGTAATTGGTAGGTACTATTTAGTATCACACAGCTAGAGTCTCTGTAGTAGTGTCAGTCTAATAAACTCCTAATAAAACAAACGGAGATGGATGGGTAATTGGTAGGTACTATTTAGTATCACACAGCTAGAGTCTCTGTAGTAGTGTCAGTCTAATAAACTCCTAATAAAACAAACGGAGATGGATGGGTAATTGGTAGGTACTATTTAGTATCACACAGCTAGAGTCTCTGTAGTAGTGTCAGTCTAATAAACTCCTAATAAAACAAACGGAGATGGATGGGTAATTGGTAGGTACTATTTAGTATCACACAGCTAGAGTCTCTGTAGTAGTGTCAGTCTAATAAACTCCTAATAAAACAAACGGAGATGGATGGGTAATTGGTAGGTACTATTTAGTATCACACAGCTAGAGTCTCTGTAGTAGTGTCAGTCTAATAAACTCCTAATAAAACAAACGGAGATGGATGGGTAATTGGTAGGTACTATTTAGTATCACACAGCTAGAGTCTCTGTAGTAGTGTCAGTCTAATAAACTCCTAATAAAACAAACGGAGATGGATGGGTAATTGGTAGGTACTATTTAGTATCACACAGCTAGAGTCTCTGTAGTAGTGTCAGTCTAATAAACTCCTAATAAAACAAACGGAGATGGATGGGTAATTGGTAGGTACTATTTAGTATCACACAGCTAGAGTCTCTGTAGTAGTGTCAGTTCAATAAGCTATTAGTAAGTTGGAATATAAATCCAAAAACGCAAGTGTCTGAAAGTAACACTGAAACATACAGCTAGTCAATCAGGCGATCCCTTCTGTTGAGACTACTTACAAGCTGTACCCCCAATCATATGAGGTAACGAGACGCTGTTTTTTTATTTCCTTTTATATATTAATGATTTTCAGTTGCATAAAGAATTTAGACATGATTCTTGTAGCATATTGCGATACATTTCCAGTGAGAGAATCAATCATAATAACTCATAATTGCATCTATAACAATATATTCTAACCAAAAATAATAACTTTCTTTAGGTCATATATATTAGGTTTAACCTATGGCTTATATGACATTCTTGCTCGTTATACGTTTCAAATTAAAATTACAATAATCAGAGAAAAACAACACATACAAAAAGAACAAAGCAAGAATCCCCCTTATAGGGAAACTCAAGAACCTTTCACTTGACCTATGCTACTGCCTCAAGCTCCAGATTGTACTAACACATGTGAGTTCATGTGAGTTCATGTGAGTTCATGCTGATAACAGGCTCCAATATCTGTGCTCAGGAAGAAGGAGCCTGTTATCTGCATGAACTCACATGTGTTAGTACAATCTGGAGCCTGAGGGAGGAGAGCTTGCCTGAGATTCGTTCACGGAGAAAGTGAATGCCAACAAAGTAGTGTGATTGGAGAACAGGAAGATCAATCAAGAGGGGGTGTGTTCGGTCACCCGCCCATCAGCACACACAGCCTAAAACTAAATACAACAGCGTCTCATTACCTCATATGACTGGTTGTACAGCTTGTAAGTAGTCTCAACAGAAGAGATCCCCTGATTGACTAGCTGTATGTTTCAGTGTTACTTTCAGACACTAGCGTTTTTGGATTTATATTCCAACTTACTAATAGCTTATTGAACTGACACTACTACAGAGACTCTAGCTGTGTGATACTAAATAGTACCTACCAATTACCCATCCATCTCTGTTTGTTTTATTAGGAGTTTATTAGACTGACACTACTACAGAGACTCTAGCTGTGTGATACTAAATAGTACCTACCAATTACCCATCCATCTCTGTTTGTTTTATTAGGAGTTTATTAGACTGACACTACTACAGAGACTCTAGCTGTGTGATACTAAATAGTACCTACCAATTACCCATCCATCTCTGTTTGTTTTATTAGGAGTTTATTAGACTGACACTACTACAGAGACTCTAGCTGTGTGATACTAAATAGTACCTACCAATTACCCATCCATCTCCGTTTGTTTTATTAGGAGTTTATTAGACTGACACTGCTACAGAGACTCTAGCTGTGTGATACTAAATAGTACCTACCAATTACCCATCCATCTCCGTTTGTTTTATTAGGAGTTTATTAGACTGACACTACTACAGAGACTCTAGCTGTGTGATACTAAATAGTACCTACCAATTACCCATCCATCTCTGTTTGTTTTATTAGGAGTTTATTAGACTGACACTACTACAGAGACTCTAGCTGTGTGATACTAAATAGTACCTACCAATTACCCATCCATCTCTGTTTGTTTTATTAGGAGTTTATTAGACTGACACTACTACAGAGACTCTAGCTGTGTGATACTAAATAGTACCTACCAATTACCCATCCATCTCCGTTTGTTTTATTAGGAGTTTATTAGACTGACACTGCTACAGAGACTCTAGCTGTGTGATACTAAATAGTACCTACCAATTACCCATCCATCTCCGTTTGTTTTATTAGGAGTTTATTAGACTGACACTACTACAGAGACTCTAGCTGTGTGATACTAAATAGTACCTACCAATTACCCATCCATCTCCGTTTGTTTTATTAGGAGTTTATTAGACTGACACTACTACAGAGACTCTAGCTGTGTGATACTAAATAGTACCTACCAATTACCCATCCATCTCCGTTTGTTTTATTAGGAGTTTATTAGACTGACATTTTGGTCACTCACCCTCTCATTCAATCACGTAAATTTTTGGGTTTGTTTTTGTGTTTTTTATCAGTTTGTTCTTTGTCTACTCACTCTGTCTCGCTTAACTTTTGATTAACTTATCATTTTATTGTGTCACTCCTATGACATTTACCAGCGCTTTACATACCCCATGGTTTCTTTGTTTCATATATATATATATATATATATATATATATATATATATATATATATATATATATATATATATATATATATATATATATAAATATATTATTTTAAGAAATATAATGTGTCAGGCATTTTTATTTTTGGAGGTATTTTGTTTTTTCTTTGAAAGAAACACATTTTCATAAAAGTTTCATCACTAGACAAATATATCTCTAAACATGTGTTTGTATTAAAGACTAAAGCTAATGATCAGTTTCCTCAGCAGCTGATCTCTGTTCACTAACAACCCAGCAATTAAAGCTTCTCCCATAATATCACAACTGACCTTTCTCATACCTTTAAGTGACACAATTCCTCTGGGAATGTCCCTAACAAACTAATATATAACTAAAGCCAGTAACCTGTAGCTGCACCACTGTCTGTCATTTCTCTAAGTGACAACAGGAGGAGAACAAACTAATATATAACTAAAGCCTGTAACCTGTATCTGCACCACTGTCTGTCATTTCTCTAAGTGACAACAGGAGGAGAACAAACTAATATATAACTAAAGTCTGTAACCTGTATCTGCACCACTGTCTGTCATTTCTCTAAGTGACAACAGGAGGAGAACAAACTAATATATAACTAAAGCTAGTAACCTGTATCTGCACCACTGTCTGTCATTTCTCTAAGTGACAACAGGAGGAGAACAAACTAATATATAACTAAAGCCTGTAACCAGTAGCTGCACCACTGTCTGTCATTTCTCTAAGTGACAACAGGAGGAGAACAAACTAATATATAACTAAAGCCTGTAACCTGTATCTGCACCACTGTCTGTCATTTCTCTAAGTGACAACAGGAAGACAACAAACTAATATATAACTAAAGCCAGTAACCTGTATCTGCACCACTGTCTGTCATTTCTCTAAGTGACAACAGGAAGACAACAAACTAATATATAACTAAAGCCAGTAACCTGTATCTGCACCACTGTCTGTCATTTCTCTAAGTGACAACAGGAGGAGAACAAAATAATATATAACTAAAGCCAGTAACCAGTAGCTGCACCACTGTCTGTCATTTGTCTAAGTGACAACAGGAAGACAACAAACTAATATATAACTAAAGCGAGTAACCTGTATCTGCACCACTGTCTGTCATTTCTCTAAGTGACAACAGGAGGAGAACAAACTAATATATAACTAAAGCCAGTAACCTGTATCTGCACCACTGTCTGTCATTTCTCTAAGTGACAACAGGAGGAAAACAAACTAATATATAACTAAAGCCAGTAACCTGTAGCTGCACCAGTGTCTGTCATTTCTCTAAGTGACAACAGGAGGAGAACAAACTAATATATAACTAAAGCCAGTAACCTGTATCTGCACCACTGTCTGTCATTTCTCTACTGACAACAGGAGGAGAACAAACTAATATATAACTAAAGTCTGTAACCTGTATCTGCACCACTGTCTGTCATTTCTCTAAGTTACAACAGGAGGACAACAAACTAATATATAACTAAAGCCTGTAACCTGTATCTGCACCACTGTCTGTCATTTCTCTAAGTTACAACAGGAGGAAAACAAACTAATATATAACTAAAGCCTGTAACCTGTATCTGCACCACTGTCTGTCATTTCTCTAAGTGACAACAGGAGCAGAACAAACTAATATATAAGTAAAGCCAGTAACCTGTATCTGCACCACTGTCTGTCATTTCTCTAAGTGACAACAGGAGCAGAACAAACTAATATATAACTAAAGCCTGTAACCTGTATCTGCACCACTGTCTGTCATTTCTCTAAGTGACAACAGGAGGACAACAAACTAATATATAACTAAAGCCTGTAACCTGTATCTGCACCACTGTCTGTCATTTCTCTAAGTGACAACAGGAAGAGAACAAACTAATATATAACTAAAGCCAGTAACCTGTACCTGCACCAGTGTCTGTCATTTCTCTAAGTGACAACAGGAGCAGAACAAACTAATATATAACTAAAGCCAGTAACCTGTATCTGCACCACTGTCTGTCATTTCTCTAAGTGACAACAGGAGCAGAACAAACTAATATATAACTAAAGCCAGTAACCAGTAGCTGCACCACTCTCTGTCATTTGTCTAAGTGACAACAGGAAGACAACAAACTAATATATAACTAAAGTCTGTAACCTGTATCTGTACCACTGTCTGTCATTTCTCTAAGTGACAACAGGAGGAGAACAAACTAATATATAACTAAAGCCTGTAACCTGTATCTGCACCACTGTCTGTCATTTCTCTAAGTGACAACAGGAAGAGAACAAACTAATATATAACTAAAGCCTGTAACCTGTAGCTGCACCACTGTCTGTCATTTCTCTAAGTGACAACAGGAGCAGAACAAACTAATATATAACTAAAGCCAGTAACCTGTATCTGCACCACTGTCTGTCATTTCTCTAAGTGACAACAGGAAGAGAACAAACTAATATATAACTAAAGCCTGTAACCTGTAGCTGCACCACTGTCTGTCATTTGTCTAAGTGACAACAGGAAGACAACAAACTAATATATAACTAAAGTCTGTAACCTGTATCTGTACCACTGTCTGTCATTTCTCTAAGTGACAACAGGAGCAGAACAAACTAATATATAACTAAAGCCAGTAACCAGTAGCTGCACCACTCTCTGTCATTTGTCTAAGTGACAACAGGAAGACAACAAACTAATATATAACTAAAGCCAGTAACCTGTATCTGCACCACTGTCTGTCATTTCTCTAAGTGACAACAGGAGGAGAACAAACTAATATATAACTAAAGCCAGTAACCAGTAGCTGCACCACTCTCTGTCATTTGTCTAAGTGACAACAGGAAGACAACAAACTAATATATAACTAAAGTCTGTAACCTGTATCTGTACCACTGTCTGTCATTTCTCTAAGTGACAATAGGTGGAAAAGAATAAAAGAGACAAGAGCAGGACATTACTAAGTGACAACGGAGAGAGAAAATAACCAGAAAACAAACTAATATATAACTAAAGTAATTAAGTGACAGCAGGTGGAAGAGAATAAAGGTCACAAGAGCTGGACATCAGTAAGGGACAACAGAGAGAGAAATTAAACTAAAGAACAAGCCCAGGATCTGCTGTACAGCAGGTAAGTGTGCAGAAAGTGCTGACAGATTTAGGGGTATATTATATTCTGATTGCAAATATTAATGAGACTTTATTCTAGAAAATAGTTTTTAAAGATTATGGTAAATTAGAGCGTTAATGTGTTTGATAAGTAAAACAAATACACCCCTCTGGAAGTAAATGCCAATACAATATGTAGCACAAACTATAAAGTGTGTACAAGAAGTACCCACTGGTTATGAACAACACTACTAATCATTTGTATATGAACCACAGATAGAATATATACTGTACTTAATAAGATTTGTTAGCATGTTATGGTATTTACTTCAAAATAAATGACAAACATAAAGTGAAATAAAAAGAAATACTGTTCATATACCAATAACTCTCTAGCAGTGTAATAAATTATTAATTGCTATTATTTTTTACTACTGATACAGTCTTAATACAAATCTATAGTGTGTATGTGAGATCAGTTAGTCTTAATACAAATCTATAGTGTGTATGTGTGATCAGTTAGTCTTAATACAAATCTATGGTGTGTACGTGTGATCAGTCAGTCTTAATACAAATCTATAGTGTGTATGTGTGATCAGTTAGTCTTAATACAAATCTATAGTGTATATGTGTGAACAGTTAGTCTTAATACAAATCTATAGTGTGTATGTGTGATCAGTTAGTCTTAATACAAATCTATAGTGTGTATGTGTGATCAGTTAGTCTTAATACAAATCTATAGTGTATATGTGTGAACAGTTAGTCTTAATACAAATCTATAGTGTGTATGTGTGATCAGTTAGTCTTAATACAAATCTATAGTGTGTATGTGTGATCAGTTAGTCTTAATACAAATCTATGGTGTGTACGTGTGATCAGTCAGTCTTAATACAAATCTATAGTGTGTATGTGTGATCAGTTAGTCTTAATACAAATCTATAGTGTGTATGTGTGATCAGTTAGTCTTAATACAAATCTATAGTGTGTATGTGTGATCAGTTAGTCTTAATACAATTCTATAGTGTGTATGTGTGATCAGTTAGTCTTAATACATATCTATAGTGTGTATGTGTGATCAGTAAGTCTTAATACAAATCTATAGTGTGTATGTGTGATCAGTCAGTCTTAATACAAATCTATAGTGTGTATGTGTGATCAGTTAGTCTTAATACAAATCTATAGTGTGTATGTGTGATCAGTTAGTCTTAATACAATTCTATAGTGTGTATGTGTGATCAGTTAGTCTTAATACAATTCTATAGTGTGTATGTGTGATCAGTTAGTCTTAATACAAATCTATAGTGTGTACGTGTGATCAGTCTTAATACAAATCTATAGTGTGTATGTGTGAACAGTTAGTCTTAATACAAATCTATAGTGTGTATGTGTGATCAGTTAGTCTTAATACAAATCTATAGTGTGTATGTGTGATCAGTTAGTCTTAATACAAATCTATAGTGTGTATGTGTGATCAGTTAGTCTTAATACAAATCTATAGTGTGTATGTGTGATCAGTTAGTCTTAATACAAATCTATAGTGTGTATGTGTGATCAGTTAGTCTTAATACAAATCTATAGTGTGTATGTGTGATCAGTTAGTCTTAATACAAATCTATAGTGTGTATGTGTGATCAGTCAGTCTTAATACAAATCTATAGTGTGTATGTGTGATCAGTTAGTCTTAATACAAATCTATAGTGTGTATGTGTGATCAGTTAGTCTTAATACAAATCTATAGTGTGTATGTGAGATCAGTCAGTCTTAATACAAATTTATAGTGTGTATGTGTGATCAGTTAGTCTTAATACAAATCTATAGTGTGTATGTGTGATCAGTTAGTCTTAATACAAATCTATAGTCTTAATACAAATCTATAGTGTGTATGTGTGATCAGTTAGTCTTAATACAAATCTATAGTGTGTATGTGTGATCAGTCAGTCTTAATACAAATCTATAGTGTGTATGTGTGATCAGTTAGTCTTAATACAAATCTATAGTGTGTATGTGTGATCAGTTAGTCTTAATACAAATCTATAGTGTGTATGTGTGATCAGTTAGTCTTAATACAAATCTATAGTGTGTATGTGTGATCAGTTAGTCTTAATACAAATCTATAGTGTGTATGTGAGATCAGTCAGTCTTAATACAAATTTATAGTGTGTATGTGTGATCAGTTAGTCTTAATACAAATCTATAGTGTGTATGTGTGATCAGTTAGTCTTAATACAAATCTATAGTGTGTACGTGTGATCAGTCAGTCTTAATACAAATCTATAGTGTGTATGTGTAATCAGTTAGTCTTAATACAAATCTATAGTGTGTATGTGTAATCAGTTAGTCTTAATACAAATCTATAGTGTGTATGTGTGATCAGTCAGTCTTAATACAAATCTATAGTGTGTATGTGTGATCAGTCAGTCTTAATACAAATCTATAGTGCGTATGTGTGATCAGTTAGTCTTAATACAAATGTATAGTGTGTATGTGTGATCAGTTAGTCTTAATACAAATCTATAGTGTGTATGTGTGATCAGTCAGTCTTAATACAAATCTATAGTGTGTATGTGTGATCAGTTAGTCTTAATACAATTCTATAGTGTGTATGTGTGATCAGTTAGTCTTAATACAAATCTATAGTGTGTATGTGTGATCAGTTAGTCTTAATACAAATCTATAGTGTGTATGTGTGATCAGTTAGTCTTAATACAAATCTATAGTGTGTATGTGTGATCAGTTAGTCTTAATACAGATCTATAGTGTGTATATGTGATCAGTTAGTCTTAATACAAATCTATAGTGTGTACGTGTGATCAGTCAGTCTTAATACAAATCTATAGTGTGTATGTGTGATCAGTTAGTCTTAATACAAATCTATAGTGTGTATGTGTGATCAGTCAGTCTTAATACAAAACTATAGTGTGTATGTGTGATCAGTCAGTCTTAATACAAATCTATAGTGTGTATGTGTGATCAGTTAGTCTTAATACAAATCTATAGTGTGTATGTGTGATCAGTTAGTCTTAATACAATTCTATAGTGTGTATGTGTAATCAGTTAGTCTTAATACAAATCTATAGTGTGTACGTGTGATCAGTCAGTCTTAATACAAATCTATAGTGCGTATGTGTGATCAGTTAGTCTTAATACAAATGTATAGTGTGTATGTGTGATCAGTTAGTCTTAATACAAATCTATAGTGTGTATGTGTGATCAGTTAGTCTTAATACAAATCTATAGTGTTTATGTGTGATCAGTCAGTCTTAATACAAATGTATAGTGTGTATGTGTGATCAGTTAGTCTTAATACAATTCTATAGTGTGTATGTGTAATCAGTTAGTCTTAATACAAATCTATAGTGTGTATGTGTGATCAGTTAGTCTTAATACAAATCGATAGTGTGTACGTGTGATCAGTCAGTCTTAATACAAATCTATAGTGTGTATGTGTGATCAGTTAGTCTTAATACAAATCTATAGTGTGTATATGTGATCAGTTAGTCTTAATACAAATCTATAGTGTTTATGTGTGATCAGTCAGTCTTAATACAAATGTATAGTGTGTATGTGTGATCAGTTAGTCTTAATACAAATCTATAGTGTGTATGTGTGATCAGTTAGTCTTAATACAAATCTATAGTGTGTATGTGTGATCAGTCAGTCTTAATACAAAACTATAGTGTGTATGTGTGATCAGTCAGTCTTAATACAATTCTATAGTGTGTATGTGTGATCAGTTAGTCTTAATACAGATCTATAGTGTGTATATGTGATCAGTTAGTCTTAATACAAATCTATAGTGTGTATGTGTGATCAGTCAGTCTTAATACAAAACTATAGTGTGTATGTGTGATCAGTGAGTCTTAATACAAATCTATAGTGTGTATGTGTGATCAGTCAGTCTTAATACAAAACTATAGTGTGTATGTGTGATCAGTTAGTCTTAATACAAATCTATAGTGTGTATGTGTGATCAGTTAGTCTTAATACAAATCTATAGTCTTAATACAAATCTATAGTGTGTATGTGTGATCATTCAGTCTTAATACAAATCTATAGTGTGTATGTGTGATCAGTTAGTCTTAATACAAATCTATAGTGTGTATGTGTGATCAGTTAGTCTTAATACAAATCTATAGTGTGTATGTGTGATCAGTCAGTCTTAATACAATTCTATAGTGTGTATGTGTGATCAGTTAGACTTAATACAAATCTATAGTGTGTATGTGTGATCAGTTAGACTTAATACAAATCTATAGTGTGTATGTGTGATCAGTTAGTCTTAATACAATTCTATAGTGTGTATGTGTAATCAGTTAGTCTTAATACCAATCTATAGTGTGTATGTGTGATCAGTTAGTCTTAATACAAATCTATAGTGTGTATGTGTGATCAGTTAGTCTTAATACAATTCTATAGTGTGTATGTGTGATCAGTTAGTCTTAATACAAATATATAGTGTGTATGTGTGATCAGTCAGTCTTAATACAATTCTATAGTGTGTATGTGTGATCAGTTAGTCTTAATACAATTCTATAGTGTGTATGTGTGATCAGTTAGTCTTAATACAAATCTATAGTGTGTATGTGTGATCAGTTAGTCTTAATTAACTCAGGGTTGTAATCCACTGCTGAAGGTTTGTTGTGGAAGTCTCCTGTTGCAGAGCAAACTATTTAACCCTCTTGGTCCCAAAGTAATGCGCTAAAATACAACAAAAAACAGCACTTCCACAACTCAAAGACACTTTTATATGCAAAGAGTAAAAACCCACTAAAATGCACTTACTATGTACAAGATAAGCTTGATAAGATAATCAGATATTAAAGTACTTGATGGTGTAGACTCAGACGTTAGGAAGGTGACACATTTAAAAAAATCTACTACCAAAAGAATCAAATTGAATTTATTAGTTAGATTGTCTGCCACCTAAAGGGTTAAACATTGATTTTCAGTTAGCAGTTTTGCTATAAGGTCTTTGAAGGTGAAGAAATAATGAGGTTAAATGGTTTGCTATGAATACACAATATAAAGAGAGAGGTGTAAGCTACAGGTAACAGATGAAACACAATGAGCTTCATATAATCACTGTGGGACAATTATAGGGTCTGGAGTTGCCATGAATACGGCCAGCACTGGAGCATCAAGCAGTGTAAAGGAACCCTGAGAGTCTCGAGTTTACTATTGTGACATACAGATCTAATGGGTCAGATTACAAGTGGCACGCTAATGACAGTGCGTGTGTGATAACCAATATCACTTGACCACACTGCCATTACCAGAGAAGGGTTAGCACAGCGGACGTTGCTCTTGTGAAGCTTAAACTATCAATGGATTTCACAACCACATAACTTGCTCTGGTATTACATGATAAACATTATAGCTTGTGCACAAGCAAAAGCTGAAACTGCACTAAAATACTCAGCATGGCTTGAAATAAACTGTAATGGTTAAAAAAGATGCACACAACATATTAAAAAAATTACACTATTATAAACAATTTATAATAAAAATATATCTTTTAAATATAAATACAAATATTTTAGAAAGGATATGTGGCATATGACAAAGTGTTTGACTAAAAAAGGGTTCCAATGTGTATGTGTGTGTATACATGTGTATCTATTTATTTGTGTAAATATGTGTGTGTGTGTGTATATATATACATGTGTATCTATTTATTTGTGTAAATATGTGTGTGTGTGTATATACATGTGTATCTATTTATTTGTGTAAATATGTATGTGTGTGTATATACATGTGTATCTATTTATTTGTGTAAATATGTATGTGTGTGTATATATACATGTGTATCTATTTATTTGTGTAAATATGTATGTGTGTGTGTGTGTGTATATATACATGTGTATCTATTTATTTGTGTAAATATGTGTGTGTGTGTGTGTATATATACATGTGTATCTATTTATTTGTGTAAATATGTATGTGTGTGTGTATATATACATGTGTATCTATTTATTTATGTAAATATGTGTGTGTGTGTGTGTGTATATACATGTGTATCTATTTATTTCTGTAAATATGTATGTGTGTGTATATATACATGTGTATCTATTTATTTGGGTAAATATGTATGTGTGTGTATATACATGTGTATCTATTTATTTGTATAAATATGTATGTGTGTGTATATATACATGTGTATCTATTTATTTGTGTAAATATGTATGTATGTGTGTGTATATACATGTGTATCTATTTATTTGTATAAATATGTATGTGTGTATATATACATGTGTATCTATTTATTTGTGTAAATATGTATGTATGTGTGTGTATATACATGTGTATCTATTTATTTGTATAAATATGTATGTGTGTATATATACATGTGTATCTATTTATTTCTGTAAATATGTATGTGTGTATATACATGTGTATCTATTTATTTGTGTAAATATGTATGTGTGTGTATATACATTTGTATCTATTTATTTGTATTAATATGTATGTGTGTGTATATATGCATGTGTATCTATTTATTTGTGTAAATATGTATGTGTGTGTATATACATGTGTATCTATTTATTTGTGTAAATATGTATGTGTGTGTATATACATGTGTATCTATTTATTTGTGTAAATATGTATGTGTGTGTATATACATGTGTATCTATTTATTTGTGTAAATATGTGTGTGTGTGTGTGTGTATATACATGTGTATCTATTTATTTGTGTAAATATGTATGTGTGTGTGTATATACATGTGTATCTATTTATTTGTGTAAATATGTATGTGTGTGTGTGTGTATATACATGTGTATCTATTTATTTGTGTAAATATGTGTGTGTGTGTGTATATACATGTGTATCTATTTATTTGTGTAAATATGTATGTGTGTGTATATATACATGTGTATCTATTTATTTGTGTAAATATGTATGTGTGTGTGTGTGTATATATACATGTGTATCTATTTATTTGTGTAAATATGTATGTGTGTGTGTGTATATACATGTGTATCTATTTATTTGTGTAAATATGTGTGTGTGTGTATATACATGTGTATCTATTTATTTGTGTAAATATGTATGTGTGTGTGTATATATACACGTGTATCTATTTATTTGTGTAAATATGTGTGTGTGTGTGTGTGTGTGTGTGTGTGTGTGTGTATATACATGTGTATCTATTTATTTGTGTAAATATGTATGTGTGTGTATATACATGTGTATCTATTTATTTGTATAAATATGTATGTGTGTATATATACATGTGTATCTATTTATTTGTGTAAATATGTATGTGTGTGTGTATATACATGTGTATCTATTTATTTGTGTAAATATGTATGTATGTGTGTGTATATACATGTGTATCTATTTATTTGTATAAATATGTATGTGTGTATATATACATGTGTATCTATTTATTTGTGTAAATATGTATGTGTGTGTATATACATGTGTATCTATTTATTTGTGTAAATATGTATGTGTGTGTGTGTGTGTATATATACATGTGTATCTATTTATTTGTGTAAATATGTATGTGTGTGTATATATACATGTGTATCTATTTATTTGGGTAAATATGTATGTGTGTGTGTGTATACATGTGTATCTATTTATTTGTGTAAATATGTATGTATGTGTGTATATATACATGTGTATCTATTTATTTGTATAAATATGTATGTGTGTATATATACATGTGTATCTATTTATTTGTGTAAATATGTATGTGTGTGTATATACATGTGTATCTATTTATTTGTGTAAATATGTATGTGTGTGTGTGTGTGTATATATACATGTGTATCTATTTATTTGTGTAAATATGTATGTGTGTTTATATACATGTGTATCTATTTATTTGTGTAAATATGTATGTGTGTTTATATACATGTGTATCTATTTATTTGTGTAAATATGTGTGTGTGTGTGTATATACATGTGTATCTATTTATTTGTGTAAATATGTATGTGTGTTTATATACATGTGTATCTATTTATTTGTGTAAATATGTATGTGTGTGTATATACATGTGTATTTATTTGTGTAAATATGTATGTGTGTGTATATACATGTGTATCTATTTATTTGTGTAAATATGTATGTGTGTGTATATACATGTGTATTTATTTGTGTAAATATGTATGTGTGTGTATATACATGTGTATCTATTTATTTGTGTAAATATGTATGTGTGTGTATATACATGTGTATCTATTTATTTGTGTAAATATGTATGTGTGTTTATATACATGTGTATCTATTTATTTGTGTAAATATGTATGTGTGTGTGTGTATATACATGTGTATCTATTAATTTGTGTAAATATGTATGTGTGTGTGTGTGTATATACATGTGTATCTATTTATTTGTGTAAATATGTATGTGTGTGTGTATATACATGTGTATCTATTTATTTGTGTAAATATGTATGTGTGTGTATATACATGTGTATCTATTTATTTGTGTAAATATGTATGTGTGTGTATATATACATGTGTATCTATTTATTTGTGTAAATATGTATGTGTGTGTATATACATGTGTATCTATTTATTTGTGTAAATATGTGTGTGTATATACATGTGTATCTATTTATTTGTGTAAATATGTGTGTGTATATACATGTGTATCTATTTATTTGTGTAAATATGTATGTGTGTATATACATGTGTATCTATTTATTTGTGTAAATATGTATGTGTGTGTATATACATGTGTATCTATTTATTTGTGTAAATATGTATGTGTGTATATACATGTGTATCTATTTATTTGTGTAAATATGTATGTGTGTGTATATACATGTGTATCTATTTATTTGTGTAAATATGTATGTGTGTTTATATACATGTGTATCTATTTATTTGTGTAAATATGTATGTGTGTGTGTGTGTATATACATGTGTATCTATTTATTTGTGTAAATATGTGTGTGTGTGTATATACATGTGTATCTATTTATTTGTGTAAATATGTATGTGTGTGTATATACATGTGTATCTATTTATTTGTGTAAATATGTATGTGTGTATATACATGTGTATCTATTTATTTGTGTAAATATGTATGTGTGTGTGTGTATATATAAATGTGTATCTATTTATTTGTATAAATATGTATGTGTGTATATATACGTGTATCTATTTATTTGTGTAAATATGTATGTGTGTGTATATACATGTGTATCTATTTATTTGTGTAAATATGTATGTGTGTGTGTATACATGTGTATCTATTTATTTGTGTAAATATGTATGTGTGTGTATATACATGTGTATCTATTTATTTGTGTAAATATGTATGTGTGTGTGTGTATATATAAATGTGTATCTATTTATTTGTATAAATATGTATGTGTGTATATATACGTGTATCTATTTATTTGTGTAAATATGTATGTGTGTGTATATACATGTGTATCTATTTATTTGTGTAAATATGTATGTGTGTGTATATACATGTGTATCTATTTATTTGTGTAAATATGTATGTGTGTGTATATACATGTGTATCTATTTATTTGTGTAAATATGTATGTGTGTGTGTGTGTATATATACATGTGTATCTATTTATTTGTGTAAATATGTATGTGTGTGTCAGGGTTACTGCTTACTAATGATCTGTCCCTTTAAGTTCTCCCTATATCAAGCACTTCCCCCAGCACTCATTGCTGGTTAATTGAGAAAGGATTCACAGTTCAAGCGTGTCTCTGAGAGTTTTCCACACTCTCCAACAGCCTCTCTTAAATTCTATTTAAAGAGTTCCTAAAAGTTACTGATAATATCTCTTACTTTTATTCCTACCTAAAGCAGCACTACTACCTAAATCCACTACTGGAATAAATCACCTATTGCAAGGAAATCAACAGACTCGACATCTCAACCTGAAGCTGTTACAAGGTAACAGGATTTGCAAGCCGCTTCAGACACAGCACAGCGAGTAGCGGTGACGTCATCAGCTGCAGCCAACAACCGCTCTCCCTGTGAGTACCACGCTGCTGCTCATAGCAAACGGACACAAGTATCTAACTCCTGGGATTTCAGGTCAGATCTATTTAATACATTATTACTCGTTATTCTCACACAACTTGATGAACTATACCTGCCTAATCAAGGGATACAATTATTTACGTTATTGCATAATTTGAGCTGTTTGCATTTACAATTGCCCTGATAGTATTGTACAGTTTATGAAGTCAATAAACTGACACTTATTGGGCAAATATTAAAACATTATAAGAAGCATTAACAACTAATCCATCAAGCTTCTTTAATGTTACAAATCTATTTTTGAGGCAATTGCTGTTTTTGAGTTACAACACAAAATTAAAGGTTTGTTCAAATTGCTACTATTACAGAATTAACCAGCCATAAGGAAGCAAGGATTTAGTGTTTGTGTACACAGAATTATCCTATACCAAACATATACTCTCAACAGCAATTATGGAACAAGATCTTTTAAGTGATAAAGTTCAAGTCCTGTCAGACAGATTAGAAGCTCTATCAGGTTCTTTCCATGAATTACAAGTGGAAAATCAGGCTTTGAAGGCCTGCTTAAGAGAGACTCTGGCACCCAAACCTGCAAGTGCAGATTCTATCCCTGAACCCATGGTCTCCCCCCCCAGAAAAATTCTCTGGTGACCGTTCAAGATTTAGAGAGTTTAAAAACTCCTGCATGTTGCTTTTTCAATTGAAGCCACGCACTTATCCCACTGAAAGGTCAAGAGTGCTCACTGTGATATCATATTTGAGGGGGGAGCCTAGGGCTTGGGCTGACTCTTTTTTTGAAAATGATGATGCAATACTGGGATCCCTAGATGAGTTCTTTGATCAAATGTCAGCATTATATGATGACCCTTTCAAACAGGTCACCGCTGAAAACATACTTAGATCTTTAAAACAAAGGAAGAACCCTGTGGAGACATACATTACACAATTTAAAATTTCCGCCCACGATTCCGGATGGAATGAGGTTTCACTTAAAACTCAATATCGTTTAATGTTGTCTGAGGATATGAAAGATGAACTCTCGCGCACAGGTATTCCAGATTCATTGGAAGATTTCTTTTCCCTCACTATTAATATAGATAGACGGCTTAGGGAACGCCGCTCTGAAAAGGCTAGTGGTACAAGAAGCTTTCTCTCCACTCCCGTTTATCAAACTAAGGAATCGCCACAAACTATGGACATAGGCTTTATGAAGGGTCCCCTCTCCTCTCAGGAAAAGACTAGGAGGAAGTTGCATAGTCTGTGCATGTATTGTGCCTGCCCCACACATGAAGTAAAGGACTGCCCAGTTCTCGCTAAGAATAAGAAGGGTAGGTTGCCTAACATCTCTGAATCCCTGCTGATGAAAATCATTAAACCCTCATATCTAACTATCCCTATTATTTTACAGTGGGATCAAATCAGGATAACAACTGAAGCTATCCTGGACACCGGCTCATGTAGAAATTTTGTTGATTTTTCTTTTGTGAAACAGAATAAAATACCTTTGGTGTGTAAGAGAACTCCGGTCTCTATGAAGGTCATTGATGGCTCTTTTTTAAAATCAGGTCCTGTCACACACCAGACTACACCATTACAGGTAACATCTTGCACACACATCACAGAAACACTCACTTTTGATGTCATATCTTCTCCAATGTTTAATGTAATCCTTGGTATAAATTGGTTTTGTAAAAACAAACCAACTATAAACTGGAATGACCTCAGTTTATCTTTCCCTCATCTCACTCTAAATAGTAAGACATCATCAGATATAATTATGCTACAAGTTGAGGATAATATTTTACCTAAACAATATGCAGACTTCTCAGATGTTTTTAATAAAAAAGACGCTGAATGTTTGCCTCCTCATAGGGATTATGATTGTCCCATTGATTTACTCCCAGGAGTTTCAATTCCCTATGGACATATCTACCCCCTTTCAAAACCAGAATTAGAACACCTTAAAAATTATATCGATGAGAACCTCAGAAAAGGTTTTATAAGACCTAGTACCTCTCCTGCAGGTGCAGGCATATTTTTTGTCACCAATAAAGATGGCACGTTAAGACCAATTATCGATTACAGGGAATTGAACAGGCGTACCAGAAAAAAACAGGTATCCCCTACCTTTGATCCCTGACTTAATTGGGGGCCTCAATTTTCACGAAATTGGATCTTCGAGTTGCCTATAATCTTATACGAATGAGAGCTGGCGACGAATGGCTCACTGCTTTTCGGACTAGATATGGGCTATTTGAATATACAGTGATGCCATTCGGTCTTTGCAATGCCCCAGCAACATTCCAATGCTTAATCAATGATCTTTTCAGAGATATTTTGGATGTATATGTTGTTGTCTATTTGGACGATATTCTAGTTTACTCACAAAATTTAGATCAACATAGAATACATGTTAGAGAGGTTCTCACTAGGTTACGAAAAAATAACCTATACGCTAAACTAGAAAAATGTATTTTTGAATCAAATAATATCTCTTTCCTGGGTTATAACATCTCTCCTGATGGAATCAAGATGCAAGATGACAAGGTTCAGGCTATTCATAACTGGCCAACTCCTCAATGTAAGAAAGATGCTCAACGTTTCCTAGGCTTTTCAAACTATTATAGGAAATTCATTCCTGGATTTGCTGCTATTAGCAAACCTCTTACTGAGCTTACCAAATTGAATCATCCTTTCAGGTGGACAAGCCATACTCAACAGGTATTTGATCTTTTAAAAAATAAATTCACTACAGCACCCATTCTCCAATACCCGGATTTAGAAAAGCAATTCATCCTGGAAGTTGACGCTTCTGAGTTCGCAATAGGGGCAATTCTCTCTCAACGGAAATCGTTCAAAGATCCATTACACCCGGTCGCATTCTTCTCTAGATTGATGCAACCAGCAGAGTTAAATTATCCAGTTGGCGAGAAGGAATTACTTGCAATAAAGTGTTCCTTTGATCACTGGAGGCACTTGCTTGAGGGCGCAACACAACCAACCGTCATATATACTGACCACAAAAATCTGCAGTACCTTCAGACCAATCGAACCCTATCCTCCAGACAATTACGCTGGAGTCTTTACTTTTCTCGTTTTCATTACATCATTACCTACAGGCCTGGTACTAAAAATGGCAAGGCTGACGCCCTCTCCAGACAAGGTCCTAAACCTATAATACCATGCATTCCTACTACTGTTGTCCCTAAGGACTCTATCATTGGTGTTATAACAAGTCTAACTACAGTGTTAAAAGATGCTATTGCTATTGACCCATCAGTACCTCATACAGATTATACCTTCAATTCTGACAGCTTACTCTGCAAGGAAGGGAAGCTATACATACCTCCAAATCTTAGATCTTCAATCTTGAAAACAGTTCATGAGTCCCCCCTTGCTGGACACATGGGAAGGGATAAAACTTCAGATTTACTAAAGCGTTCTTTTTGGTGGCCTACTCTTAACCTCGATCTCAAAGAATATCTATCTAAATGCGTTATATGTGCAACCTCCAAACCTTCTAAACAACTTCCTGCGGGTCTTTTACAGCCTTTACCTGTACCACAAGTATCCTGGGAGGTGGTATCCCTGGACTTTATTGTGGACTTACCTGTCTCTAACAATTACACCACTATAATGGTTGTCACCGATTTATTCTCAAAGATGGCACATTTCACACCGATTGCCTCTCTACCCGCTTCCAAGATCACAAGTGATTTGTTCATTCAAAACATTGTAAGATTGCATGGAATTCCTAAAACCATCCTTAATGACCGAGGAACCCAATTCACTTCTAAGTTCTGGAGGAATTTGTGTGCTGCTCTGCATATAGAACAAAAACTCACCACTGCCTACCATCCTCAAACGAATGGGCAGACGGAGAGGGTGAATCAGTGGCTCGAGCAGTACCTACGATGCTTCTGCTCTCACCAACAAGATTCATGGGCCTCCTACTTGCCCCTAGCAGAATTCGCCTATAATAATAATAAGAGTTCCACAACTGGCACATCACCATTTTTTGTAAATTATGGTTTACATCCAAATTTCACTCTACTCCCGAAGATTGATACCCCATGTCCTCAGGTGAATGATCTAGTTAACGACATTTCTGCCAACTTTTCTTCGATTCGTGAACATATTCTTCAGGCACAAGCATCACAACGCAGGTACTACGATCTCCGCCACAGACCTAGTCCTCAATATTCCGTAGGACAACAAGTATGGCTCTCCACTAAGAACCTCAAGATACCCTATCCTTGTAGGAAACTAGGTAAACTCTTTTTGGGTCCTTACCCTATCATCAGGGTAAATGGTCCAACAACAGTCACACTCCAACTGCCATCAACTTTCAAGATACATCCGACTTTCCATGTGTCTCTTGTCAAACCTTGTAACCTACCCATATCCAATGTTACATCAGCAGACCCGATACCTTCTGCTACCCTTGATATGCAGTATGAGGTTCATAGCATTCTGGATTCTAGACTCCGCCATGGGAATCTTTTCTATTTGGTACATTGGAAAGGATTTGGACATGAAGATGATTCCTGGGAGCCTGCCTCGAACATATCTGCTCCACGTCTGATCTCTCTCTTCCATAGACGTAACCCTGATCGTCCCAAGCCTTGAACCTCGCTGTGGTTCCTTTTGTGGGGGGCTCTGTCAGGGTTACTGCTTACTAATGATCTGTCCCTTTAAGTTCTCCCTATATCAAGCACTTCCCCCAGCACTCATTGCTGGTTAATTGAGAAAGGATTCACAGTTCAAGCGTGTCTCTGAGAGTTTTCCACACTCTCCAACAGCCTCTCTTAAATTCTATTTAAAGAGTTCCTAAAAGTTACTGATAATATTTCTTACTTTTATTCCTACCTAAAGCAGCACTACTACCTCAATCCACTACTGGAATAAATCACCTATTGCAAGGAAATCAACAGACTCGACATCTCAACCTGAAGCTGTTACAAGATAACAGGATTTGCAAGCCGCTTCAGACACAGCACAGCGAGTAGCGGTGACGTCATCAGCTGCAGCCAACAATCGCTCTCCCTGTGAGTGCCACGCTGCTGCTCATAGCAAACGGACACAAGTATCTAACTCCTGGGATTTCAGGTCAGATCTATTTAATACATTATTACTCGTTATTCTCACACAACTTGATGAACTATACCTGCCTAATCAAGGGATACAATTATTTACGTTATTGCATAATTTGAGCTGTTTGCGTTTACAATTGCCCTGATAGTATTGTACAGTTTATGAAGTCAATAAACTGACACTTATTGGGCAAATATTAAAACATTATAAGAAGCAGTTACAACTAATTCATCAAGCTTCTTTAATGTTACAAATCTATTTTTGAGGCAATTGCTGTTTTTGAGTTACAACACAGAATTAAAGGTTTGTTCAAATTGCTACTATTACAGTGTGTGTGTGTGTATATATACATGTGTATCTATTTATTTGTATAAATATGTATGTGTGTATATATACATGTGTATCTATTTATTTGTGTAAATATGTATGTGTGTGTATATACATGTGTATCTATTTATTTGTGTAAATATGTATGTGTGTGTATATACATGTGTATCTATTTATTTGTATAAATATGTATGTGTGTGTATATACATGTGTATCTATTTATTTGTGTAAATATGTATGTGTGTGTGTATATACATGTGTATCTATTTATTTGTGTAAATATGTATGTGTGTGTGTATATACATGTGTATCTATTTATTTGTGTAAATATGTATGTGTGTGTATATACATGTGTATCTATTTATTTGTATAAATATGTATGTGTGTGTATATACATGTGTATCTATTTATTTGTGTAAATATGTATGTGTGTGTATATACATGTGTATCTATTTATTTGTATAAATATGTATGTGTGTGTATATACATGTGTATCTATTTATTTGTGTAAATATGTATGTGTGTGTATATACATGTGTATCTATTTATTTGTGTAAATATGTATGTGTGTGTATATACATGTGTATCTATTTATTTGTGTAAATATGTATGTGTGTATATACATGTGTATCTATTTATTTGTGTAAATATGTATGTGTGTGTATATACATGTGTATATATTTATTTGTGTAAATATGTATGTGTGTGTATATACATGTGTATCTATTTATTTGTGTAAATATGTGTGTGTGTGTGTATATACATGTGTATCTATTTATTTGTGTAAATATGTATGTGTGTGTATATACATGTGTATCTATTTATTTGTGTAAATATGTATGTGTGTGTATATACATGTGTATCTATTTATTTGTGTAAATATGTATGTGTGTGTGTGTGTGTATATATACATGTGTATCTATTTATTTGTGTAAATATGTATGTGTGTGTGTATATACATGTGTATCTATTTATTTGTGTAAATATGTATGTATGTGTGTATATATACATGTGTATCTATTTATTTGTATAAATATGTATGTGTGTGTATATATACATGTGTATCTATTTATTTGTGTAAATATGTATGTGTGTGTATATACATGTGTATCTATTTATTTGTATAAATATGTATGTGTGTGTATATACATGTGTATCTATTTATTTGTGTAAATATGTATGTGTGTATATACATGTGTATCTATTTATTTGTGTAAATATGTATGTGTGTGTGTGTGTATATACATGTGTATCTATTTATTTGTGTAAATATGTATGTGTGTATATACATGTGTATCTATTTATTTGTGTAAATATGTATGTGTGTGTATATACATGTGTATCTATTAATTTGTGTAAATATGTATGTGTGTGTATATACATGTGAATCTATTTATTTGTGTAAATATGTATGTGTGTATATACATGTGTATCTATTTATTTGTGTAAATATGTATGTGTGTGTGTGTACATATACATGTGTATCTATTTATTTTTATAAATATGTATGTGTGTGTATATACATGTGTATCTATTTATTTGTGTAAATATGTATGTGTGTGTGTATATATACATGTGTATCTATTTATTTGTGTAAATATGTATGTGTGTGTGTATATATACATGTGTATCTATTTATTTGTGTAAATATGTATGTGTGTGTGTATATATACATGTGTATCTATTTATTTGTATAAATATGTATGTGTGTGTATATACATGTGTATCTATTTATTTGTATAAATATGTATGTGTGTGTATATACATGTGTATCTATTTATTTGTGTAAATATGTATGTGTGTGTATATACATGTGTATCTATTTATTTGTGTAAATATGTATGTGTGTGTGTGTATATACATGTGTATCTATTTATTTGTGTAAATATGTATGTGTGTATATATAAATGTGTATCTATTTATTTGTGTAAATATGTGTGTGTGTGTATATACATG